>NC_052532.1:78109984-78200752 GCF_016699485.2 Gallus gallus
GCACAGCCCTTCTTTCAGAGGAGATAAACTCTTCTTCACCCAGAGTCTCAGTATAATAATTTCCCTGTTCGACCACACTGGTCCTCTTCCCTGTTGGCCCATCTTTCAGTACAGCCTGCTCCTGCACCTTTTAGACTTCCTTCTTGAGCAGCATACAGCCTTCTGGGACCCCTCTGCCTTTCCAGACTGACTCCCAAGGGAACCACCCTACCAGTGTCCTGAACAGTTTGAAGTCTGCCCTCTGGAACAGTGGCTCGACTTTGTCATTCCCAGCCCCAAGCTCTACAACATCCAAATACTTTCTAACACCTTGTGCCTCACCAGTGCCCCTCCTTCCACGCCTGTCCCTTCTGACGAGCTTCTCGCCATTTGTTGCAGCGCTCCAGTTGTGGGAGTGATCCCAGCAGATTTCAGTAACAGCAACTAAATGGCTCTTTAGTCTTAGCAGATTTAAGGCATCTGCTGCCAGGTTCCTTACGTAGGCTGCATTGGTGCATAAAGTTTCTCTGTGCCCAGCTGTCTGCAGAGAATTCTTCTTGCAAAAACCCTTCCTCCTTGGGCTTGCCATTGCAGAACCTTTGTCCCCTCAGTCCTGTGCTCTTTCTTTCACACCGCCATCTCCAAGCAGGTCATTCCGATTCCATTTCTCATCCAGCTGCATCTGCTCATGTGGTGTGAGTTCCTCCTTCTCCTCCAGGCTATTTCACTACGCCAGCCTCACTAGCTCCCACACCTAAACCAGCTTCCTAAACTAGCTTTTGCATACCACCCAACTTTCCACCTCACCATCCTTGCAAGGAACTTGCACCATTCCCAGTCCCTCTTTGGCCTCTCTTTCCTCCCCTTAACATGCTGCCCTAGATTCTCACAGTAAAGACACAGCTTCTAGGTTTGGAGATGATAAAACTGTCCAGCAGTGGCCCAGTACACACTGCCTCGGGGTTCTTCAAGGGACATCTTTCTAGCCCCTCTCTGCAGATTATGTAAGGGATGACACCAATTGAATACGTACACTAAAAATGAAATTTCCCATCCGCAATGATTTCCCTTCCCTTCCCTTTCTCTTTCTGCTTTCCTCACCCTCACATTTCCCTTTCCTGCCTTTTGCTGAGGAACTCCCAGGACACTGTCTGCTTCCTGCCTCAGAGGCTGAGGTTGTGTATCTACAGGCTCCATGTATGACTACGGTTCCTCTCCTTATTTTTCAGTGCCGTGGTCTCTCTGTACTTTCTCATTCTCTCACTGCCTCTGGCACAGATTCCTCCAGGCCTCCCTCCTTAGTTTCTGATCTCAGGCACTCTCACAGGAGGCATAACTCCCCTACCTTGCTTTAAAGAAAAAAACCTGACCAACCAACCAACCAACCAACAAAAAAAAAAACAGGAACCCTCAACTGAAAAGATGCTCTCCTTCCTTTCTGTGTCCCTTCAATCCCTTCCATCCCTTCCATCCCTTCCTTCCTTCCCTCCCTCCTTCCCTTCTTGTTTTCCCTCCCTCCATCCTTCCACTTGATCTTCCTTTTATGCTTTACACTGCTATCAAGTATCCGGCATTCTTGCCGCCTGTTTCCCATTGTTTACCTTTCCGTTGCAGGCAGCCTGGATTACCTGCTCAGCACTGGAGGACCCAGTACTCCTGGCTCCGGTGTCTCTGAGCAAGTGAAGGGGAAAGTACCCCTGGCCACAGGTACCATTGGACTGCGCTTGTGGCTTCTCATTGCTGTTCCACCTAGCAACACTGCTGTAATGGCTACCGTCAAAGCTTTTACAGGAACAGTGAGGAGATAATTTCACCCCTGACAGGAGCAAAATGGAACTCTTCTCAGCTGCTGTAGGACCACACCCAGGGACCTGCTCCAACAGCTCCCTTCTCAGTAAGAAGACCGGGAGTAAAGGAAACTGCTTTTCTGCCTGCCTGCCTCAGAAGACTTCTTGAACGGTAGCACGGTGTCGTACTCCCATTGCCTGCCAGCCGTGCAACTCTGGAGCGCAGCTACCAGCGAGCACACCTTAGCCAGAGCAGCAGGGAAGGCTGGGGAGGGGCTGGTGTAAGGCTGCAGGGAACCCAACTTGGCTCTGATGAGCTTCAGCCTCCAAAGTAACTATCTGTAAGGTTCATTTAAGTAAGGTTTTTATTTGTGCTGTTGCCATTTTCTTAAGAGGAAAATGATAAGGGCAGGAGGGGAGCAGCCAAGGAGCCATGAGGCCGTCTGGCTGTCAGTAGGCTGCAATGGTTTCCTGGATCCAGTCAACGTAATTGCAGACCTTGGTGTAAACTCCGGGATAACCTTTCAGAGCACATCCAATTCCCCAGGACACAATTCCTTGCAGTTCTCCATTGCACACAACTGGTCCACCCGAGTCACCCTGGAGAGAAAAATGTAGGGGCATGAACTTCTAAATCAAGAAAGCAGACTGTCACCTGGAAAGATTGTGACCTGGTGCAAAGAATCTAGGCAATGCACCAGGAAATGCAGCAGGCCCTGAGATGGGAGCGCAGGCAGATACCAGTCCTTGTTTGCTGGACTTCCCTAGTTCCTAACAATTCACTGTGACTTTACTGCGTGCCCAGCAGATGTGGTTGGACCTGCTGTTTTTGGCAAAGGCCATGCTGCAGCCAAACCCTTGCTGGAAAGATACTGTGTCAGAAAAGAACACAGAATGATGAGGCATCCTCTCTAGTGAAAGGCTTGTGAGGCGCTGGAAGAGATTGACCAGAGAAGTTGCGGATGCCGCGTCCCTCTGGAGGTGTGCAAGGACAGGCTGGATAGGGTGTTGGGCAGCATGATCTGGTTGGTGGCAACCCAGCCTGCCCAAGGTGGGGGCTTGGAGCTCAGTGATCCTGAAGGTCCCTCACACCCTCAGCCATTCTACGACTCTAGGAGGAGGCCTAAGCACACTGGCAAGTGCTGAAACACACCATACAGCCTGGGGCACCCTGGGGGTGTGTGGCCCAGGGCTCTGCACCAACATCAACTCTTACCTGGCACGAGTCTTTCCCACCCTCCAGGAACCCGACACAGATCATGTTGCTGGTGATATCACCCGGGTAGGCCTCCTGGCACTCTTGGTCACTCAGAATCGGAGCGTTCAGGCACTGGAGAAGTTCAGGGTAATTGTCTACCGGGAGAGTAGCGACAACATTTGTTTTTTTCCTGGGACCCAGTTCTGTCACTTAACAAAAAGACCTGAAGACCTATCTGCGAGAGCCATCCAGCAAAGCAGGGTAGAGCAAACCCTTAAGCTACAGGAGCAAATTTGAAGTGCACTGTACACTGAGGCACACTGGCAGGGCAGCGTGGTGACTTTGCAGGCAGAACAAGGAAAGACGTCAGGTCTCACGAACGCGGTGCTAGAGCGGGAGAAGCGCAAACCGGTACTGGCAGCGCGTGTTGATACTCACAGCCATTGCTCAGCGTGTTTCCCCACCCTGAGATCAGGCACTCGGTCCCCGCCTTGGCACAGGAGCTGGGCAGAGCTATGGGTTGAATGTCGGCACTGTATTCCACCGCAGATGCCAACTTGATCAACATAATGTCATTATTGAGGGTTATTGAACTGTATTTAGGATGGCGAATGATTACTGATGAACTCCTGACTACTTCACTGTCTTCCTGCACATCGATGTTGTACTCTCCCAGCCTCACTTGTATACGGCTGCAAAATTGCCAGCAGAGAAAAACAGCAGTTAGCCGTGGGTTGAGCAGCTTTGTGCCACATGGTGTATGCAGACTCTTGGAAGAGAGTAAGAGAGCGCTGCCCTAATCAAAGGTTAACGTGTCACAGAGCTCTAGAAACTTTTGGATTTTGTGGGAGACAGAGTCTGAAAAGCCTTGCCAGATGGGCATCTGAGCCAGCAGATCCTCAGCTTGCAGCTGTGGCAGTGGTGGATGGATGGATGACTCCAGACACCTAGAGCAATGCTTCAGGAAGGGAGAATAAGTTTCCCACTGCAGGGGCACATGATCACTAGGCTGTGCTGCCTCTGCACAGCGGTGTCTCGTAAATCTTCCTAAATCTTGTCTGTGGACAAAGAAAGGTCCACGGGGAAGATGTGAAGGAACGAAAACGAACAAAATGGCAATGGTAAGCCACACAGACATGCAAATGGGGACAGAAAGGCTTGTTAGGGTGAACAGAGAAGGATGCTAAGAGTGCAACAGTATTGGAAAGATGATGTAAAGCAGGGAGACCGAGGGTAGTGTTTCTCCTTTGGTCCTCAGGTACAGCATGCGTTGCATTGCCCCCTCAGATTGTCTTCTCTCAACAGGCACCAGAGTTCCAGATCCAGTGTGTTTGCAAGACTTGAGTAGAACCCATCCAGATACGCAACCCGATCCATACTTACGATTTATAGCAGTGAGCAGCTGACAAGACCCACTGGCTGTTGATGAGGGACCCTCCACAGAAGTGATACCCAGAGTTCAGGGACACCTGGTAGGGAACCGAATGCTCTGGGCAGGTGTAGCCTCCCACAATCTTGTCATCATCGGCACCTCCAGGGAAAGCAACTGCAAGAAAGACAATGGGCTTTCACAGCACCAGGCCTGACTCCATTCTCCTCAAGTGCAGCAGCAGCCAACAAGCTACAGAGGAATTAGCAAGAGCCAAAAGAGTTTGAAACTTCAGAAGTCTTCACACAACATCTGAAAGATCCTGCTGAGTTCTTCCTGTGTTGCTCTGAAACGTGAGGCTTTGTCTTTACCACCTCAAGTCAGGAAGAGAACTAAAGAGTAGAAGCTGCCAAGGAGCCTCACAAATTAACTGCATGCAGCCTCCACTGTGTTCCTTCCACGGAACTTTTGGAACAACAAGCAACAGCTATGGCATGGTAGACAGCGCGTGGTGGTCGTTTGCGTAGAGTGGAGATTGGACGAGGGCAAATGCAGTTGAGAACGTTGGCAGAATTTTTAATCTGCTGGGGGGAAAGAAGCGGTGAGCAAGGGTGAAGGGAAACGCTGGTAGCAAAGGAATCTGAGAAAACACAAAGACTCCACGGAGCTGGAGGATGTTGTAAGGAAGAACGTGCTTGAATGTAGGAAAGAACATGTTTGAATGTGAAAAAAACCATATTTGTTGAAGCCAATGGAACAGTGGTAGCCAACCTTTTCTGATTGCACATCCCTATCAGCAAAAACCCTTGCAGAACTCCTTTCTCTCTCTGCAGTATATCCTTTAGTCATATCCATCTTTCTCTGTCTCTCTAGGAGGCTGAGGGTCCAAGTCTCTGACGTAGGTGGAAAGAGAAGAAAAGCAGAATACTCTGCCACCGGAGAAGAAGAAATGCAGGTAGAGAGGGAGAGGCAAGAGGTTAGGGGAGAAGGTTTGCTCAGATCAGGAGCTTTCGAGAACATACCAGCTGCTCCCAGGCAGGAGAGAATCAGGAAGAGAAACTTCATGGTGCTTCCACCACCAAGCTCTGTGACATGTACAAGGACTCGCCTCTGAAACTCCTCTGCTTTATGCTCCTGGAGAGCTTTATCTTTGCCAGCCCGTGGTCTCTCCAGCTTTAACTTTCCCAGGGCCTTGTACCAGCCTGGACAAATTTACTTATTTTATCTGAGTACAGCCATGCTACAGCTGACTGTAATACCTAAAGCAGGACCACGTATTTCTAGAAATGCAAGCTGACGTTGCTTGTCCCTTGGTAACATCTAACACAGGTGCCCTCCATTCAGTGGCCTGCCTTCCTCCAGTGCCTCTGGAGCCACCAGCTGCAGCATCACTGCGTTAAACAAGATAACTGTTTGCAGATGGAGTTGTATAGCTCAGGAGTTTGTGTTTGGAATGAGCCTGAAAATGGGCCTGTGGGATGTCTGCTTGTAGTGGGTCGAAGAGAGTATTTACCATTCATGAAGGGAAGTATCTTCTTTAAAAAGAGGAAGAGGGTGGAGAGAAGGTGTCATGCTTTTAACATGAACTCAGAGGAGTTTGTTCATCATCCAACAGAATGGCCTGAATTCTTCTCTGAATCGGTCTGTCTGCGGGATGATCTCTGAATAGCATATCAGAAACAACCCGTTTTCCTCCATGTGAGATCAGTTTGCGCTATGTGCTCATGCACTGTTATGCTTGCAGGAATGCACCCTTTGATGCACGGATTCATGGGTGCCTCTCCAAAGTCACTGGTGGGAAAATGAGGAGAGGTTTAGGAAACGTACATTCACTAGATGTTTGTCGTAAAGGAGTTAGGTACTAGAACACAGGCGTTCTGCTGCATGCTCTGGCCTTGGCCTGGGTAAGGGCCTGTAGTGTCCTCCTGTTTATTTAAGCAGGTAGCATAGAGAGGCTTACAGAGACGTTTTTCCCTAAGGGCATTACCAGCTGGCCCCCTGAGACATCTTTTGTGCTGTTGAGAGTGGCTGATAACTTTTCTTAAAGGGGTATAGGAAAAAAAGGTAATGAAAGAAAAAAGATTATGTTTATTTTCCCATCAGGGCTTCCTGAGACCTTGAGAGGCAGCAGGTGTGCTGAGGCCCAGCCTGGAAAACAGAGTGCTGCCTGGTGTGCGTGCTTTTTTAATGCTCTTTCTGATCAACAGACAGTGAAACGTTACCTGGAGAGACACTGGTAGGGCTTGTTGCTTAAGAGACCTGACATTCTTCGTGCATGTATGAAACATTCCATCAGGAAGAAATCATACAGTAAATGGAATTACATTCACATCCTGCTTGTTCCTCCTTCTACTTTTTGTCTCCAAACTATGAATGCTGCTTCTGACATAGCTCAAAATAAGAGAGAATTCTGCAAACGTGCAAGAAGAAACATCACAGGGTTGTCTGAAATGTACTCACAACTCATCCACGAATGGAAGGGGTAAACTGAATGGACAGAGATTGTCTTACAGCTTAACAGGCTGTAGCAAAGACATAGGTACGAGGCATAAATGGATAGAAGTAGCACGTGTAAAACTGATGCTTCATGCAGAAGAAAGCTGGACTGTGTAAGCAATTTCTGAATAAAAGTACATCTATATTTTTCTCGAATGTGATTTCATTTTAGGTTGCCTGCTACTATATCCCACCTCCCTAGTTCTACTGAGGTCCTAGTTCTGTTGAAGTTCTCGAGATTAGGACAACCTTGCCAGGCACAGTGAATATCACTGTACATCTGGATTTGATTAACAGACTTTATTGTGAATAGCATATTGGCCTACATACTGGTTCCCTGTGCTGAGAACTACTCCCTTCTGAGAGAACGTACGGGAGAGGAGTTTATGTACAGAAAGCAAGTGACTTTGAAGTGTTGTGTCCAAACTGCTGGCACAGAAATAGATAGCTGAATGGTTCTTCTTGACAGATATGATATCTAAACGAAAGACTTGTTTAGTTAACCGCTTAGCCTCGTATCCAGTGTGAATATCACCCTTATTTTCCTGATTTTCTCCCACTGAATAATAGATTAATTGCAGACCCTTCCCGGGCTGCTGCAGATACCAGGACATATAATTGTGATTATCATTTTGACTGCATGTCAGGGTAGTGTTCTCATCTTCTTTCAGCACCAGAATTGAGGGTTGGTTAATCTCAGCTCCTGTGAGACAAAGCAGAAGAAACACAGTTAAAAAGCAGACTACATTCTCCCCGCAGCAGAACGGGTATGATGTCTCAGCTGATGCCTTACTTGCTCCAAAGAAGTACAAGACCATGCACCAAATTGTCCACATTCTCTTTGCTGCCTCAGAACTCAGAGAGCACGCCCTGGTGAGGGACTTACTTATATAGGTCTATTTCGGTTTCCCTTAAGCCAATAGCAACAACCTCTGCAGCAGCCAGATCTGTGCTGAAAACCAAGCTACTTCCTCCAGGAAATTTCAAGCAGACACATTGTTTTAACACTGCTGGCTGAAAATACACAGAAGCTTTCAAACTGATTCAGATGGAAAATATTCTATCAGTCAGGATTGTACCCAGGGGAAATGATTTTGAAGTAAAACGGGAGATTTAGAATGGACATAAGGAAAAATGTTGGTTTTTTTTTTACAGTAAGGCTAGTGAAGCGTTGGCACAGGGGACCCAGATGTGTGCTGGATGCCCCGTCCTGGAGACTCTCAAGGCGAAGTTGGACAGGGCTCTGAGCAACCTGAGCACCTAGCAGTAGGTGTCTCTCTTTGTCGCAGGGGAGTTGGACTGGATGACCTTTAAAGGTCCCCTCCAACTCAATCGATTCTGTTCTAAGTATGTACTGTGTACCGTGGTTTCTGTAACTACAGCTTCCCTGGCTGCCTCCTCAGCTGGAAATGAAGAAGAGTAATTGTAAAGACAAGGAGAACAGCTATTTCTTGAGGAACTTTTCTCAGAACGGTTGTTTCTTGTGCAATGCCACCTCAAGCATGCAAACAAACAAACAAACAAACAAAAAAAAACACAAAAAAAAAAACCAAAAACAAAAGAAAAAGAAAAAGCACCTCCTAGGAGAAATTGCTTTTTCAGAACTGGAATAGGGCACTGTGCATGCAAAATTTCTGGAAGGCAACGTCCACTGAAGATCTGGGTGGTTTTCTACTGGGAACTAGAAGTGCATAGCCGTGACCAGTCTATATCCTCCTCACTTATTTGCTGGACATTGAAGGCTACTGATAAGTTCACAGGGCCTTATAATAGCACTTGCCACCCTAAGCAAAGCATGCCTGGGAGCTGAGAAATGGAAAGACATCCCTAGGTTACATTCTCATGTTTGAAGAGCTGTTTTTCCATGTTCATGTAAAAAATCTGAGACACAACAGTAACATCATGACTTTCAGGAGCTAATAGCTTACTACAGGAGAAGAAAAAACAACTACAACTACTAAAATCACTCAGATGTCACTCCCAAAGTAGCCACCACAGCGTTTATACTCCTAATCTCTTCTGTCATAAAATAGAATTCTCAAAAGTTTCACAGGACAGTGGATTGCTAGTAATAATCCCTAGATGGCAACAGAGTGTGGTAAAAATGAACTCTAAATAAGAGGCAGAAGAGAGTAAGCAAGTCAGTCTGAGAGAGACAATGCTCTCCCAGTGTGTTTCTCCTTGTGTTTCTTTTGCCTGATACAAAGAGTGAGTAAATCACAGCCCTGAGATTGTTCTACGGAGCAGAAGAGTGCTCCCTGGTTGCAAGGAATGGTGTGCTACTCTGCTTACTGAACAGCTCATAGAGTCAGAACAACACTGGTGACCAGGGTGTGTAAGGCCTACAGGAGTGATAGGTGAAGATGTGAGTCTTTCAGAAATCACCTTTGGACTGGATTAACTGAGGGCAGCATTTGAACTTAACTTCCTGAGATCTCTCCCCAAGCGCATTACAGGAATACAATGAACATGAGTATCTGTCACGCATCTCGGTCTCCTCAACCAAGAACCATAGAATCATAGAACCAAAGAATCATAGAATTGCTCAGATTGGAAAAGACCTTAAAGATCATCAGGTCCAACCACAGCCTATCCATACGACCCTAACTTTAACAACACCCAGAAGAGCATACACCTGTACAAAATGTGGGCAGCCAGCTCCTCCACGAGCATGTTGTGGGGGACAGTGTCAAAGGCTTTACTGAAGTCCAGGTTGACCACATCAACAGCCTTACCTTCATTCACCATGCGGGTCACCTTGTCATAGAACAAGATCAGGTCGGTCAAACAGGATCTACCATTCATAAACCCATGCTGACTGGGCCTGATTCCCTGGTTGACCTTTAATTGATCTAGGATGGTTCCTGAGATTATCCATTCCATGACTTTCCCTGGCACCAAGGTGAGACTGATAGGTCTGTAGCTACCAAGATCATCTTTCTGGCCCTTTCTGAAGACGGGTGTCACATTTGTCAGTCTCCAGTCCACCAGGACATTCCCGGTTTGCCAGGACTGTTGAAGGATGATGGAGAATGTCTGGGCAACCACATCCGCCAACTCCCTCAGCACTCTGGGGTGCAATTCATCTGGCCCCATGGACTTGTGAGTGTCCAGCTTTTATCTCAGCATGGATTATGCAGGCCCAATTCTGTTCCCCATCCCTACTTACCACCTCAAGGGGCTGTGTGCCCAGGTGTGAACGGTTTACGGGCTGGTTCAGCCCAGTCCCGTGACTAGTGGGACGTGGGGACCCACGGACTCATGCCCCAGAAAAGGGAAATGGGAAAAAAGGGAAAAGGATAGAGAGATGGGCCTAAAAACAAAACAGCGGCATCAATCTGAGGATAAAATAAATTAATTGATTAAATAAGATATTGCAATGCAAGGTAACACACTATAATGTCATATAATACCATAAGATATGAACTGAAGCTAATAAAACAAATAAAATGGAAGAGAGTGTCGGGAAGCCAAAGACCTTACTCTGATGCTGTGACAAGACTATGTAGCGAGCTCACATGCTGCTATAATCAAAACGGCAGGGAAAATGATTTGTGTATGGAATTTATCTTTCCCCCTGAGTGGAAAATGGAAACACAAATAACGCAATGTCCTCTTTGGTATGTAGTATGTAGTATGTAGTATGTAGTATGTAGTATGTAGTATGTTGTATGTTGTATGTAGTATGTAGAAGGTCTTCTTTTCTGGGACGGGTACCCGGAACTGGAGCATTCACTCTTTACTTCACTGTGCACTACCTGATGTTACGATATGGAATACTGATAAGCAAAATTATAAAACCATGGCACCAATGAGTAACTTGTCTTACTATTAAAGACCGAGGCAAAGAAGGCAATAATTACCTCAGTCTTATCCTGATCCTTGGTCACTGTGTTGCCCTCGGTGTTCAGCAAGGGATGGAGACGCTCCCTAGCCCTCCTCTTACTGTTGATGTATTTATAGAAATACGTACTGTTGTCCTTCACATAGCGTACATAGCGTAGCTTATGTGAGGGAAGAGCCCGGAAGCAAAGTAACATTTATGCAAGTTGGTCAATCAGGAGACTAGGACCCCAGCATGACAGTGAGTGATCCACCCTGGCACTATATAAGTCTCTAAGAAATTTTAGTCAACTGGAGTATAAGTGGGAGGACCTCTTACAGGACACGATCCCTACTGATTCCCAGTTCTTTCTCCTACCAGCTATTCTCATCACCTCCCGCTCATTTTTTTTTTTTTTTTTTCTGGGATCCAGTAGCATTCAAGTAGCATCCGTAGCAATTGTACATGAGCACTTGCAAACTTTCCAATCATGGCCCTTCATCCTGATCCACCAGAGTGCTTCCTCTGTTGTTAAGATGAAGACAGGTTTTAACTGAGCTCCCTTATTCTGACCCCCCAGGCTACTGAATTTCCGCACATGTGAACCACAAAGAAGCCCGTAAGGCACAAACGTTAAAACCCATGAAAAGGAAGATGCCCAGGATGAGGCCATTGGTGCTGTTTCTGTTGGTGTGAGTAGTGGGTATGTCTGCCTGTTTTGATTTGTGTGGTTGACCCCAAATATAGGAAGGTGTAGTATTTATGCGTGTCACCTGAGAATACATTCTCAGCCTTGCTGCTGGCTGGGCCTAGGGGTGTGGAGCTGTGGCAGCCACTCCGCTCTTGGGCTAGCAGATGCAGTCCCATCTAACAGGAAGCTTCACGGAAATCACTGAGGTCACCTCCTTAATGAGGAATAGACCATAAGGCAAGATGTGACAGTGAGGAAAGGGCTGAGGTCTCCTGTCTATGTGGAGGAGAACCAAAGGAACGGGGAAAGTTTTCCTACTGATGAGTGTTTAACAAAGGCTGGGAACAATAAGAGCTGGCTTAGGGGAGGGTTGTGCAGGATTTGGGGACTTTGTTCACAGATGAGAGCTTTCCAGTCCTGGTAGGGACAAATGACCGTTGTCAAATCACATCGTGATGTCGTTGGCCTTCTTGGCCACCGGAAAACACTGCTGGCTCATGTTAAGCCAAGCATCTACCAACATTCCCAGTTTGGTTTCCTCTGCACAGCTTGCCAGCCACTCTGCCCTGAGCCTGTAGCATTGGGTCTATAGTGTAGGACCCCACACTTGGTCTTGTTGAACTTCATCCCACTGGCTTCAGCCCATCGATCCAGGTCCCCCTGTAGGGCCATCCTACCCTCAGACAGACCAACACATCACCTCAGCTTAGTGCCACCTGCAAACTTACTGACGGTGCACCCAACTCCCAAATCATCAATAAAGATACTAAACAAGATGGGCCCCAATACTGAACATATGCCTCTCCAAAGAGGCATATCCTTTCCCTCTGTCATGAAACAGAATTTCAAAACTTTCACAGGACTATTGGATTACTAGTAATAATGCCTAGATGGCAACAGAGTGTGGTAAAAATGAACTCTAAATAAGAGGCGGAAGAGAGTAAGCAAGTCAGTCTGTGAGAGACAGTGCTTTTGCAGTGCTTTCCTCATTGCGTTTCTTTTGCCTGATACAAACAGTGTGTAAATCACAGTCCTGAGATTGTTCTACGGTGCAGAAGAGTGCTCCCTGGTTGCAAGGAATGGTGTGCTACTCTCCCTGCTGAACAGCTCATAGAGTTGGAAGAACAGTGGTTTCCCGGGTCTGTAAGGCCCACAGGAGTGATATGTGAAGATGTGAGTCTTTCAGAAGTGGCTTTTGTGCTGGATTAACTGAGAGAAGCAACTGGAATTAACTTTGGCCTGCCTTCCAGAGCAGCAGAGTTCTGAGCTGATGACAAAGAAGTATAACTGCTTCCAGGGCAAAAAAGTTTTCTAGATCTTGTACTGTACACACTTTCCAGTCATGAACCTTCATCCTGACCTGTGTGCCGCTTCTGTTATGATTAAGACATGTTTTAACCGAGCTCCCCTGTTCTAACCCCATAGTCCTGGAGTTGACCAAATATGAACATAAAATAAGCCTGTGTTGCACAAACATTTCTGTCAATTGAAAGGAGGATATCCAATATGAGGCCATATGTGATGTTCCTGTAATGGTTGTATTCGTGCAATTTGAGTCTAATCTGTAGCATATTAATTTATTTACCTCCTTTTATGTTCTTCTGTTCACTCCTCTCTCTACTGTTGGCAGCCTTAGTTCTATTCATTTCTTAAGTTTATATTTCAGGAAGAATATTTAAAATTTCTGACAACAGTTTATCTCTATCCCCATGGTTTTTTGCATTTTATTTTTTAAGAATAAATTAAATACTTACAAAGGAATAAATTTGATACTATTGAAAGGCGGGAGATGCTTTTGCTTTCCTTACATATGATGGCATTATATAGCTTCACTAATTTCTGCAATTCTTGTTATCCTTATACATCTTTTTATTTTCCACACAAGATCTCTAATCTTATTTTGTTCCTCAATTTAAATGATGTCTGTATGAGAACTTTGTACTAATAACTGTTTAAACTCCAGGATATTTAATGCAATGCAGTGGAGGATTCCCTGATCTTCCCCTTTAACATGAAGGAAAATGTCAATCATTAGATTACCTCTGTGCACCAACCCTCCATGTTTCTCCAAAGTCTGATCATGAAATGAAGCACGAAACTGATTCTATTTTGTGTCTCGTTGCATTTAAGCATCACGAAGTACTTGACTTCTGTCAACAGTTTTTGAGGTTATCTTTTGGGAGCTGACATGATGAATTTGGCAGCTCCTTGGATAATGGTTGTTTGTCAAACACACTAGCATTTAACAAACTCAGCATCATAAGCATTAACACTCTTTCAGAGAATTTGGGAGCTCTCACTGTTTGTGATCACTGTATTTGTGTTCACATACATTGTATCCACAAATATCAACTTCTACTGAGATTGTTTTGTGGCAAAAATCACTATCTGTAAAGTAAAAGCCACCGCATTTCTTAGATTGACACGATCCTTTAGATTAAATGGGTGAAATGCTTTCAAGTAGAAATTGTGAGCATTCCACATTTAAACAAAGTATCTTAGGAGATGGAGAGCCACATAAAGTAGTTTTCTCATATTCTGTTTTTGAAATTACTTCTGAATATTTTGTTTGAGAAAACACTGTATCATTCAGATAGAAAGAAGCACGTTGCTGAAGAAAATGCTTTTTTCTTTAAAGAAACTTAAGAAATGGATAGAAATGGCGTTTTTGTTTCAGTTTTTTTTTAATAGATGTAAAATATCTTTCAATCCACTACATACAACGTTCTGCTACTGGATTCAGCCTGCTTTCTTAAAAATGGCACCAACAGCACAGAGAGATCTCAAGGGGTTACTATGAACAAGTGCTATGAGAAACCACCAATCTTCCGAAACGCAAGTATATCTTTATTTTGAAAGTTGTTCTTTGAAATAATTAAAGAGAGCTCTATATCGTATGAAAGGTTTATTATTAACTGTTATGTTATTTGTAATTACTATCAGTACCTTCTAATGTAGGATATCAGTACCTTCATTTGGATCTTCAAGGTTTCCACTGTTTTTTTTTCCTGGAGAAAACCTTGGGTTAACGATAAGCCATTTCAGAAGATGTATTTCTAGAAGCTCAAGTTGCCAGTCCACCAGTCTGGGATCGAGGCTGTGTCAAGATCATGAAATTCTTAGTGTTAGTCGCCTTTGTTGGTGTGGCTGGTGAGTGTATTTTTACTTTTATTTTTGCAATCTAAAATGAAACTTATTTCTGAGGAAACTTGTAGCATAATCTGTCGTGAGAAATTGCAGTTGAGTTTACATTTGCAAAAGGCTTAAGGCAAAGCACTTCTACTTCTTTTGACTACTAACTATCTGCCCAGAATAACTTATTTCACAAGACATGAATGCCTTCATGGTTCTTGACCGGGGAACGCTACAATGCTTACCCAGGTTCAAAAAAGAAGACCATGTAAATTCATGAATCTTCCACTGAAAATGAATTACAAAGCACCTCTTTCTCAGGGAATCTTGAAGCTACTGTAAATTCTTTGAATATGGGAGAGTGTCCAAGGAGATGTGACTGCAGACTTGTCTTGTACTTTCATTGTCTGCTATTGACTGCTACTACGGACAAGATCCTGGTACAGACAAACCTTTGGTCTTATCCAACAAGAACATTTGTATATTATCAAGTTCACTCTGGAAATAGCATCCAGGGCTTCAGACACAGACAGATGGTCTGCCAATCTAAATTCAATCAGCTTATTTTAGGCAGAAGCGAACAAATGTGTGCTAGAGTTAACCATAACTGCTACTGTGCATTTTTGTAGAACCAGAGCCTATGCGTGAGATGTTTCAGTCAGCCACAGGGCCATGGAGTTCCTTATGCCAGATGTTAACAATGTTAACATATGCTATTTCTTATTTCGCAGTTGCCTTCCCCATCAGTGATGAGGATGATGACAAGATTGTGGGAGGCTACAGCTGTGCAAGGAGTGCCGCACCCTACCAGGTGTCTCTGAATTCTGGATATCACTTCTGTGGAGGCTCTCTCATCAGCAGCCAATGGGTGCTGTCAGCTGCTCACTGCTACAAGTCGTGAGTGGAAAAAATATATCCCATAATCTACCTCTTTTCTCCAGTTCACTTTTGCCGGGAATGTAGAGCTATGAGATCCAAACATATAAATAACTCAGTTCTCACAGAAGACAACTGAGGAATGAGTGGGTCATTCAGAAAGATGGGCTGATGCATCACAAGAGGTTTTCCCCTTCTGCAAATGTTTTTCTGAATGCAGATTACTTCCTGAAATGACAACGTGGTAACCTAGACAGTTATGTGTGTGGTCTCTCAGAAATTGAATTGATTTGTTAAAACTTAATTACAGTAGAATACGGAGAGGAACGACTTCATCGTGATACCAGTTTGTCTTCCAGAATGTTTGTACTTGCCACAAAACAATCCTTCGTAAATTCACCACCAGCACTGGGAATAAGATCTCAGTGTGGATCCCTGGAATTTATTGCAGGACAAGAAAAGTACCCGGCACAAAGAGTTAATGCATACAGTGATAGGCAGCTTTCTCACAACCCTGATGTCAGTGGCAGTAAGGTAAGTGACATTCCTTCTTTTTTCCAGTTCCATTCAAGTGAAGCTTGGGGAATACAACCTGGCAGCCCAAGACGGCAGCGAGCAGACCATTAGTTCATCTAAAGTCATCCGTCACTCTGGCTACAATGCCAACACACTGAACAATGATATCATGCTCATCAAGCTTTCCAAAGCAGCCACACTCAACTCCTACGTCAACACAGTTCCTCTGCCTACCAGCTGTGTGACCGCTGGAACAACGTGCCTGATCTCTGGATGGGGCAACACACTCAGCAGCGGCTGTGAGTGCTGCGTGGGAATGTGTCTGAGGACACTGGACATAGTCTAAGACCTCACAATGAAGTCCAAACAGTGCAGGGTAAAGAACAGAGAAGTGCTGCAGGGCAAGCCTTTTTGAAGAATGATTTTAAATGATCAGTCTATGTAGGACAACAATCATTTAGCTGCCCTGATGGCAAGGCTTTCTAAGATTTTTGATCCTGTTTTATTTTGTGAAGACGGAATCATTTATGTCACTCAAGTGCCCTTCACTCAGATGTGTGGCAATCTGGACATTTTGTGTCTTGGCACCATCAGCCGTGCAGTTCCAAGCACTAGTGATTTACTAGTTAGCTGAGTTCTGAGAATATTATAAAAACGTGTGAATGTGGATCTAAAACTGCTACAAAAGAGCTCCACTCTTTTCCACTGATGGTCAGAAGCATGGCTGGGGACCGCTGTCTAATTCTCTGGCCAAAACAAACCTGCACCGGAGATGGGGCTAGTTTGCCTGCGGCCCCAGATTTCTGCGTCATACGTACTGAAAGAGTAGTTCTTAGTTCCAAGCCTGCCAGCTGGTGACTTTCTAGATGCAAGGTAGAACAGAGGGCCCATGGGTAGAATTTGTTTCATCTAAACAAAGAGACTTACAGCTCGGAAACAAAATGAGGACTGCTAAAACACGGTGTCCAGCAATGACTTTTCTGTTAAGAAAGATGTTTTTCCAGGCTCTAAAATTCTATCAGCTATGCCATCAAAAATTTCTCTCTATTTTCTTGTAGCTCTGTATCCAGATGTCCTGCAGTGCCTGAATGCCCCTGTACTCTCCTCAAGCCAGTGCAGCAGTGCTTATCCTGGAAGAATTACCAGTAACATGATATGTATTGGATACCTGAATGGAGGAAAAGACTCCTGCCAGGTAAAACAACTGCCTCTCCTATCTGTACCTTTCCTTTATTCTCCTAGTAGAGGATGAGATCATGTTAGAGATACTCAGTGGCATGTTTGAAACCATTTTTTTAACTAGAGTATGCTAGCTCTTGCACTTTGGGCTACTGAAAATGGAGACGTGCTGCACCAGAAAATAAACAATAATCGCAGAGGCTATAACCTAGGATGCAAATGTTAGTATTGGATTCAATGAAAATAAAATATCACCATACCAACATCCAGGAAGTCTGGAAAATGAACACACCTGGTAATTGCACTGCATGTTGTGTATGCTTGATTCTGTGGAAAAGTTTTGCAGAATAATGTGCCAGAAAAGGTTTCTGAGCACCCACCAAGAACGGCACCCATGAAAAATAAGTAACTTACTACTGTCTGTGATGCCTTAGAAGTACGGCATGTTAGCATCAGGTGCAGAATTGTAAGCAGAAGTTATCTTTGTAAGAAAAAGTCTCCCTCTAGAATCTCAGTGGGTTCTGGGAATCATGGCTTACTGCTGATGCTGATAACATTTGCTGAGCATCTGTATCTTTATCTGTACAGGGGGATTCCGGTGGTCCAGTTGTCTGCAATGGTCAGCTTCAGGGTATTGTTTCCTGGGGTATTGGATGTGCACAAAAAGGTTATCCTGGTGTTTACACTAAGGTTTGCAATTATGTTTCCTGGATTAAAACGACTATGTCTTCCAACTGAGACACCCATTTTACGTGACCTGCTTTTCCTCCTCCTCATTTCCTTCTGCTTTGGAATTGGATGTACACACCTTCACAAAAAATAAACATTTTCAGGCAGCCCTTCTTTGTGCAGTTCCTCTGGTTACTTCCATGGGTTATCACATGGGGAACACAGACAAGTAATATCACAGACAAGTAATATCACTATCTCTCTCTCTCTCTATTTATCTAATACTTGTAGTGTCTCTCAACTAGAAGAATCTTGGAACGCTTTCTAGCCTCAACTTCAGGAGTCCTTCAGCCAGTTATGTACAAGCATGCTGGAGGAGGAGATATTTTTTGTTAATAATCATATAGTCAAATGCTACACATCTACATAAAACAGCTGAAGGAGCGTGGTGAACTACAGAGGCAACACACTTCTATTACAGAAAACAGCAGGCAGCAAATCAAACGCTCCCGATCACCCCTAACCCACAGTCATATGACTGAACATTTCCTAGTGCAAAATCACTGAAAGCTCTACCTGGGGAATGAAGGCAAGCTCTTGCTAGGGCTTGTTCTCTTAATGTACCAGTACTGTGACCTACCAAGGCAATTTTACTAAATTGCTGGGGCTGCTGTCCATACCATTTTGCTCATTGGACATGCTGGGCTTTCTTAGTTTTCCTGGAGCAGTCAAAAGAACAGAGGTGTTCCTGAGCTTTGGTTTTGCATCCTGTTGTCCCAGTCTGCCCCAAGAGAGTCCATGAAAAAACCGCCGAAGTTGCCCAGGAGCTGTGCTCTTGTCTCCCGTGGAAAAAAAAAAAAAAAAAAAAAAAAAAAAAAAAGGGAGAAAAAGGGAGAGGAGAAAAATGGGGCACAAAGGAACAAATGCCATTTTCAATTGGAGAGGTTTTTGCGTAGCTCCTTCAGATTCTTTGTTGTCGATATACCTCTTAGGTACGTAATAGGTGCCTGAGCCAGGAAAAAAGTACAATATACAAACAAGATCAGACCATAGCATGATATCTCACTGCTCTGAAAGTCCTTGATGAATTCCTTCTCAGCATCTTCCTTTGTGGCTTTCTTTGTTCCTATAAAAATCATCCTTCCCTTCAGTCTCTTTGTACCAGGAGACAGAGATCTTACCGGGGAGCTGTTGAAAGTCACAGGTTTTCCCTCCACGGCCAGTGTGAGTGGAGACTTAAATATCCTTGCCTGGTATTATCAGCCAAGAAGCAAATTTGTTACCTGATGTGCAACGAGCCAATTCCCACACACGCAAGAGAGAGTTTTCTTTTTATTTGGGCCCGGGTGCTGGAAAGTTGAAAGCTTCCTGAAATCAAGGACAATAACAAAAATTTCTTCACTGTGTTTGTGCATTAAATTCCCATATATTCCGTCTACCTAATACAGAAGGAACAACTACTACCTACGTATTAATAAGGTCAAACAACCGCGATAATCCATCCCCTTCTGGCCTCATTCCCAGCCAGCTGTTCTTGCATGGGGTTGTTCACGGGTCTTACATGACCTTCCGTGATTGCTGGGAGAATGCTCCTCTTCATCCTTCTATCCTTATATGGTCACCTTAGAACAAGCTGAACAGTCCTCCTCTGGCCAATACTCCAGGAGGAACAATTGTATTTGATTAATCTGATAACATAAGACATTCTGCTCGATCAAAGTATTTTGCATTTCTGTTGATTAAACGCAGACAATATCCCCTTCTTTCTAAACAAAGACCTGTTTCTCCATATCATGTGTAGAACAAGCAAAGGCAATCACAGAGCCTTTATTTCAGAAATAGGCACAATAGGAAAAGATATCCAGTAGGAATTAACTCACCCCTCCCGGTAACAGTGTGGAGAAAGGGACGGGCTGAGGAATGTGACCCTGCACCGTTCATACTGTCATGCCGCCAGAGAGAAGGGCAGGGGGAAATAGGGACCCGCGCAGACTCAGACCTCACAGGAAGTATCGCGGAGACGGAAGGGGTGGCTCCAGACCACTCCCTGCCCCGCTCCACACACCTGCACACTCACGTAGCCCAACCATTGGTTCAGGCTGTGACCTTGGAATTCCACTACAGCACAGAGTTACCTAGATCTATCTGTGCCCATGACAGGGGGACAGCAGGCCCACAGGCCTGGAAAGGAAGGAAAGAGAGAAAAAAAAGTGTCAACAGTTCACAGGCTGTTCTGGTCTGGTCCCGTGACCAGAGGAGGAGTTATTAAGTAGCACTGAGGAGGAATGTTGATTTACTAAATATGATATCAGAATGCGAGATAACACAATAAAACGCAATTCAGTTGGAATCGAGGCCACCAAAATCAAATAAAATGAGAGAGAGCATGTCCAAATCAAAGGCCTTACTCTAAAGCTGCAGGCAAAAAGCAGCAAGGCACCATGTGCTTCTCAACAGTGAACAAAGAGACAGAGGCTCCTGAGCTGCCAGGAGCTCCACCTCTCTTCCTCTGGGCACAAAGTCCTCGGGGGAATGCAGGCCCTCCGCCCCTCCCCCTCCAAGAACCAAGCACCCAGAAAGAGTGGTCCATGGAGCTGCAACAATAACTCTTCAACTCCCAGTGCTTTACATGATGTTATGATGTGGAATACCGACAACTAAGAAGTCATAAAACCAGAACACTGCCCTCTGAGAGAGTTTAGAAATATCCACCAGGTTTCGGTATGTTATCGGAGGGATGAAAATGTTGGAGGACAGTGAAGAGGATGAGGAAGATGGGGGAAAATACACATTTCTATCGTACACAGAGCACGTCCTTGACTACGAGGGATGAGCATGTTGAGAAGAGTAGTTGGGAAACAGTCTCTGTCCTCTGCCACTGTCTACTCCATGTCTCAATGCGTTCTGTAGGCAAAGAAGAAATTCCGCTTTCTAGATTATATGCCAGACTTGATATTCAAACTGCTGAAATGTTCTTATGGGCTCTCCCTTCTGATATGGTTGGAACATCACTTATAGCCGTGATAGACCCTACCACGAAAAGGTAGCTTACAAAGCTGCTCCCTTTCTGTACGCGTACTGGGTCTGTCTGGAATGGAATTTGCCCCTATGGAAGCCCATGTAGTACTGTTCTTTGCACAGTTTGATATCACACCAGTGTTTTACCTACGGTTTGTCATCAGAGAGTCTGGGAAGAAAACTCTCTACCTCCAGTGTGGTATTAGAAAGCGACATTATTTTAGTTTGCCATTATGTGCCAGACAAGTTGGCAAATCAAGCACATGCTCTCGGAGTTCAGGTTCCACGTTTAAACAGTTAAGACATACAGATGCAATATATTTCCCGGTAACACCATATATATAAATTCTTTTCCAAGAACTCATTAATAAACGCTTATGTCTCTGCAAGCACGCGCAGTGAGGCTGTATGACCAGCTACTTCATCCCCTTTATTAGACAGCTTCAGCTTCATCACAGTGACTTTCAGCTGACCTTCAGCTGTTTTCCCCCAATTTGGCGAATTTCTGTTGCTCGTTACGCCTTAAAGAACAACCTTTTATCTTGGTACACTACAACTCAAAACAATTAATATGAAATCCGAGCAAAAGTCCTTGCACTTGGTGGATACAAAGAGGCTTCCAGTACATACTATGTAGGTCAAAAGTAGACTGTTGTGGCTTTGGCGCTTCAGTGAAGCAAGGTTCATTCAAAACAAGACTGATCACGTACCAAGCAAACTGGAAAATTCTAGTACTAGCACACTTCAATTCTTTTTGCTAAACTAATACACTTAAATTAACATGTATTCATCCCTATTGCTAAACCAGCCTACATCATGCTAAGCAGTGCCTGCACAGCATCCAGGTGGCCTCTCAAGCTGGCCCCCCACCCCTAACAAAGGCCAGTCTGCTGGCAGCGGGTGAGAAAGTGGTGGGGAGGGGGCTTAGCCAGGGCAGCTGCCCAAAAATGACCAAAGGGATATTCCATGCTGTATGACATTATTATTATTGTTATTTTTTTTTTTTTTAGCACAGACTTTGTGTGAGTCAGCCGCATAGCGGAAATTGGCACCAAGGGAGCCTTCACAGAAAGGTAAACATGGCGGAAAAAGCCGTCGCGAAGGGACGTCCCCGACGTTCGGCAGCACTGACGCGCTGCGGCGGAGCCGGGGGCGACAGCGGCCGAAGCCCCTGCGTGTACAAAACCTGCCGCTAGGGGGCGGCGCGAACGGGACGGGCAAACGGCGCGGCGGGTCAGAAGGGCGCGGCGCGGCAGTTGGCGCGGGCGGCTCGAGCACGGAGGGAGAGATTGCCACCGTCCGCGGGCACAGACTTAGTCATGGTATCCACGCGAAGGAGAGCAAGGATGTCTGCCCCTGCCAGGAAGGATGCTGAAACCCCGACTGAGTGCCGAGGCAGCCGTGCAGCTGTCCGAACCTCTGGCTGTGTAGAGTGCATGAGCCTTTCCCCGGCATCGTGGGGAAAGCAGCAGTCAGAACAGCTGTGCGAGGTGTGAGCAGGTAGACGACCTGCTCCGACTTGTGATGAGGCTACAGGATGAAATACGTGCGTTAAAAACTGTCATGGGGGACAAACAGGAAAACCACAGTTCACCCACGCACTGACACGTTATTCCAAAGGAAAGAACAGAAAACCCAAGGCAGTCTGTATCACATCAGGTCGAGGGGAAAAAGAATTGCAAGCCTGGAGGCAAGAACACAAAGGAAAAGAGCAGATGGAGACAAGTTTGTGCTTGAAGCTGAATACAAAAACGCTCCTTGCTTTCTCCAGCGATCCCCCCACCGTCCTCCCACCCTCCGCCGGGTGCCCCTCTCCAGCAGCTATGGGGCCCATCTGTGGCTGATAACAATCCACTCAGTCTGGACAAACTAATGAAACCAAACCACAAAAAGCCTTTCCCCAAAATCGAGACTACGCCGTTGAAGAATAAGAGATGGATAGTAGTTGTAGGTGATTCCTCCCTGCAGGGAACTGAACATCCAAAATGCTGAGCAGACCCCCTTCTTTGAGAAATCTGCTGCCTTCCTGGGGCTTGAGAAAGAGGTGCCACCAGGAATCCACCTTGACTGGTACAGCCATCAGACCATAACTCCTTAATGCTTTTCCATAGACGGGAGACAAAGCAGGGGTGGGCAGTAGTAGGACAAGGGGGAATGGTTTTAAACTGGGACAGGGGAGGTTTAGGTTGGATGTTAGGAAGAAGTTCTTCACCCAGAGGTTGATGACGCACTGGAACGGGTTGCCCAAGGAGGTTGTGGATGCCCCATCCCTGGTGGCATTCAAGGCCAGGCTGGATGTGGCTCTGGGCAGCCTGGTCTGGTGGTTGGCGACCCTGCACGTAGCAGGGGGGTTGAGACTCGATGATCATTGCGGTCCTTTTCAACCCAGGCCATTCTATGATTCTATGAAGCAGCTACATTTGTATCAAAGGCTATCAAAAGGGAGTTCAGGGCCTTGGAACAACAGCTGAAGGAACTGTCTCCTGTCTTGGGTGAGGACATGGAAACAAATCAAAGGATCTTATCCTTACATACATGGCTTCGCCACAGGTGCCATCGTCAGAACTCTGGTTTTTATTTTGGCAACCAAATGGCCTATATGGCACCAGGTTTGTGGGCACCAGGTGAGGTTTGCCTTTTCCAGAGGGGGAGAAGGGTCCTTGGGGCAAAACTAGAGGGCTCATTGGGATGGTTTTAAACTGGACCTGAATTGGGATGGGGGGGGGATAGAGAGCCTTCCCGTGATAAGGTGTGGGATGGCATAGCTAGATGAGAGGGACAGGGTACGAGCAAGGGGCTTGAAGGACCTGTTGCCCTGAGTGGTGCTGGCAACACTGCAGCACATATGAAATCCTGTGGTGATGAGGCGGTGGCAGCTGGGGCAATAGGAGAAGGCAGAGGGAAAAATGAAGGGGAATACTTCAAGGAATTAAGGAGTTATCCTTTAAGGACTTGACAAGACCAGCTGCCCAGCTGAAGTGCCTCCACACCAATGCACACAGCCTGGGAAACAAACAGGAGATGCTGGAATCTACTGGGCTACTAGAAAACCACAATGTAGTTGCCATCACTGAAACCTGGTGGAATGATTCCTATGACTGGAGTGTGCCTGTTGACTGCTACGAGCTCTTCAGAAGGGACAGACGAGGAAGGAGGGGACGTAGTGTTGCTATCTACATCATGAACGCAATAGAACCTGAAGACTTGTCCCTAAAGTATAGTCATGAGCAAGTCAAAAGCCTATGGGTGATGGTTAGAGACCTACGCAGCAAGGGAAGCCTTGTGATCAGCGTCTACTACAGGTCACCCAGTCAAGCAGAGCCTGTCAACCTCCAGCTCCAGGGGGCATCGCAATCGCAAGCACTCATCCTGCTGGAGGACTTCAACAAAGACGCAGTTCTTCCCATTATCTGAACAAACTGCAGGGCTGCTTTTCAGTGAACGCTAACAAGCTTAGCAATAGCATTACAGTTGGTATCAAAAGTAGGATCAGAATTTGTTCAGAGGTGGAAAGGGGAAAAAAGCAGAGAACAAGCAGAAGACACAGAGAGGAAACCACTACTTAAGTGGACAGAGCTGGAGGTCAAAAGTGGAAAAATAGTTCTACTGGTACACAGTGGACTGTGTGTTCAGGGGTCAGGTCTCCACTTGTATGGAGAGAGGTTTGCGTTGTGCTGCTCCAGCCTTCGTGTCACAGTGTATCTTGCTTAGCGCAGAAATAAGTGCCTGAGTCATTGAGTAGGACGTGATCTATCGCCACTGATAAGGATTTCTCCTTAGTCCCACTGCTCTGGAAGTGGCTTTTGAATTCTTCCTCAAACTCTGCTTTGTTACCTTCCACTGAACGAACAATCAGCTGCAAAGTGGCGTTCTTCCCCACTGGCAGCTTGTACCAGAACATGGTCTGGATTACACTCTCTTTGTGTGAGCAGTTCAGAGTCAGAGAGTCTCCCAGTCGGACAATCATGTCTGGGGTTTGCTGAAGAGCCCAGCCTAGAAAAGCAAAGAAGAAAAGAAACGGTGAGGAATGGAATGAGTTGAAAGAGACACAGAGACACATCCTTGAATTAATCGATGGGATGCCAGCATGTCGGACGCTGTCCCATTTCTCTGGAAGGGACAGATAGGAGACAGAAAAAAACAATTTCAAATGTACTACTAGTATTTTTTTTTTCTTACATATATTTTTTTAAATACTAACTTCACCACACTTGGTTGAAGTTTTAAAATGTGACAGAAAAAAAAAATGTGTAGACTGGCAGAGCTTTTTGAGTAAGAGACTGAGGAAAATTTCACCTCATTCATTGCTCATCCTCCCCAGGGAGCCCTGGGGAATGGAGCATTGCCAACAACTGAACACATTGTTGAAGCACCAGCAGAAGGCTTGTCAAGGGAGAACAAAATTTACATACCTACATGGGCCAGCAAGGCCGTAAGAAACCAGCAGGGAAACATGGGAAAAGTGTTATCTTCTTCAGCTGATCTGCCTGTGGTGCCAGCACTGACCTAGGAGCTCTGTTGTGTGAGGAGGAAACATTGAGGAAGGAAGAAATGCATGATGTTGGAGTGGGCAGGACTGTGTGAGACCGCCCAGAGAGCAGTTGGTTAGAAAGCAGATGGTTGGCTGGGAATTGTGTGAAATACAGACAGTAGTAGGTGGTACAAACCCTGCACAGCTGGCTTTACGTGTGTGTATGTGTATGTGCGCAGCCACAGGAACGTGTGGGGACGGGATGGGAGCCTGAGTTTGAGACAAGGCATAGGGATGCTTTGGGGTTTTCCTCTCTTCCTCTTGAAACAGCTGAGATCTTCACAAAAGAGGTATTATGCAAAAAAAATTACAGAGAAACGGGGCTCTGTTGTTCTCTTCTGTGCCCCACATCTAAGTTCCTGAAATTTCAACGATCCTGACCACAGACATTACAGCGCTGGATCTTCTCTGGTTAGGCCAATGCAGTTCATGCCACGTTCGTGCTTTGTTCATCATTCGGCCTGCCCTGGGCTGTCAATGGCTTCTGTGTGAGAGTCATCAGCTACTCTGCAGGAGTGTAGAAGAGCACCTCCCTCCTTCTACCTTCCCGCTGCCGACAGCAGGGTTACTGACTGCAGTCTGTCTCGTTCAGTAAGCACTTGGAGACTACTAAAGCGTACTGGTACTTGACACTGAGAGGAAGGGCATTTGCTTCACAGGGACTGCAAGCATGTGGGTGGAAGAAGTAAACAGTCAGTGGAGGTGGTGAGGGGGCATCCGTCTTCTATGAGAGGTGAGGAGAGTGTCTGAGGAGACAGCAAGGGTGACTCAGAAAAACTGCGAGGGAAGAGAAAGGTACACCCTCCCTTGGTGCAGGCAGGAATGTGAGATTGGCCTCCTTGAGAATTTCTCTGCTTGCACTGCATCTCTTTTTTAAAAGAAAGGCTTGCCGTTTTTTTTTTTTTTTTTTTTCTGTTTTTTATTCTATTTTGTCTCTAGTTGCATTTAAGCATCACGAAGTACTTGACTTCTTTCAACAGTTTTTGAGGTTATCTTTTGGGAGTTGACATGATGAATTTGGCAGCTCCTTGGATAATGGTTGTTTGTCAAACACACTAGCATTTAACAAACTCTGCATCATAAGCAATAACACTCTTTCAGAGAATTTTGGGAGCTCTCACTGTTTGTGATCACTGTATTTGTGTTCACATACATTGTATCCACAAATATCAACTTCTACTGAGATTCTTTTGTGGCAAAAATCACTATCTGTAAAGTAAAAGCCACCGCATTTCTTAGATTGACACAATCCTTTAGATTAAATGGGTGAAATGCTTTCAAATAGAAATTGTGAGCATTCCACATTTAAACAAAGTATCTTAGGAGATGGAGGGCCACATAAAGTACTTTTCTCATATTCTGTTTTTGAAATTACTTCTGAATATTTTGTTTGAGAAAACACTGTATCATTCAGATAGAAAGAAGCACGTTGCTGAAGAAAATGCTTTTTTCTTTAAAGAAACTTAAGAAATGGATAGAAATGGCGTTCTAGTTTCAGTTTTTTTTTTTAATAGATGTAAAATATCTTTCAATCCTCTACATACAACGTTCTGCTTCTGGATTCAGCCTGCTTTCTTAAAAATGGCACCAACAGCACAGAGAGATCTCAAGGGGTTACTATGAACAAGTGCTATGAGAAACCACCAATCTTCCGAAACGCAAGTATGTCTTTATTTTGAAAGTTGTTCTTTGAAATAATTAAAGAGAGCTCTATATCTTATGAAAGGTTTATTATTAACTGTTATGTTATCTGTAATTACTATCAGTACCTTCTAATGTAGGATATCAGTACCTTCATTTGGATCTTCAAGGTTTCCACTGTTTGTTTTTTGTCCTGGAGAAAACCTTGGGTTAACGATATGCCATTTCAGAAGATGTATTTCTAGAAGTTCAAGTTTCCAGTCCACCAGTCTGGGATCGAGGCTGTGTCAAGATCATGAAATTCTTAGTGTTAGTCGCCTTTGTTGGTGTGGCTGGTGAGTGTATTTTTACTTTTATTTTTGTAATCTAAAATGAAACCTATTTCTGAGGAAAATTGTAGCATAATCTGTCGTGAGAAATTGCAGTTGAGTTTACATTTGCAAAAGGCTTAAGGCAAAGCACTTCTACTTCTTTTGACTCCTAACTATCCGCCCAGAATAACTTATTTCACGAGACATGAATGCCTTCATGGTTCTTGACCGGGGAACGCTACAGTGCTTACCCAGGTTCAAAAAAGAAGACCATGTAAATTCATGAATCTTCCACTGAAAATGAATTACAAAGCACCTCTTTCTCAGGGAATCTTGAAGCTACTGTAAATTCTTTGAATATGGGAGAGTGTCCAAGGAGATGTGACTGCAGACTTGTCTTGTACTTTCATTGTCTGCTATTGACTGCTACTACGGACAAGATCCTGGTACAGACAAACCTTTGGTCTTATCCAACAAGAACATTTGTATATTATCAAGTTCACTCTGGAAATAGCATCCAGGGCTTCAGACACAGACAGATGGTCTGCCAATCTAAATTCAATCAGCTTATTTTAGGCAGAAGCGAACAAATGTGTGCTAGAGTTAACCATAACTGCTACTGTGCATTTTTGTAGAACCAGAGCCTATGCGTGAGATGTTTCAGTCAGCCACAGGGCCACGGAGGCTACAGCTGTGCAAGGAGTGCTGTACCCTACCAGGTGTCTCTGAATTCTGGATATCACTTCTGTGGAGGCTCTCTCATCAGCAGCCAATGGGTGCTGTCAGCTGCTCACTGCTACAAGTCGTGAGTGGAAAAAATATATCCCATAATCTACCTCTTTTCTCCAGTTCACTTTTGCCAGGAATGTAGAGCTATGAGATCCAAACATATAAATAACTCAGTTCTCACAGAAGACAACTGAGGAATGAGTGGGTCATTCAGAAAGATGGGCTGATGCATCACAAGAGGTTTTCCCCTTCTGCAAATGTTTTTCTGAATGCAGATTACTTCCTGAAATGACAACGTGGTAACCTAGACAGTTATGTGTGTGGTCTCTCAGAAATTGAATTGATTTGTTAAAACTTAATTACAGTAGAATACGGAGAGGAACGACTTCATCGTGATACCAGTTTGTCTTCCAGAATGTTTGTACTTGCCACAAAACAATCCTTCGTAAATTCACCACCAGCACTGGGAATAAGATCTCAGTATGGATCCCTGGAATTTATTGCAGGACAAGAAAAGTACCCGGCACAAAGAGTTAATGCATACAGTGATAGGCAGCTTTCTCACAACCCTGATGTCAGTGGCAGTAAGGTAAGTGACATTCCTTCTTTTTTCCAGTTCCATTCAAGTGAAGCTTGGGGAATACAACCTGGCAGCCCAAGACGGCAGCGAGCAGACCATTAGTTCATCTAAAGTCATCCGTCACTCTGGCTACAATGCCAACACACTGAACAATGATATCATGCTCATCAAGCTTTCCAAAGCAGCCACACTCAACTCCTACGTCAACACAGTTCCTCTGCCTACCAGCTGTGTGACCGCTGGAACAACGTGCCTGATCTCTGGATGGGGCAACACACTCAGCAGCGGCTGTGAGTGCTGCGTGGGAATGTGTCTGAGGACACTGGACATAGTCTAAGACCTCAGAATGAAGTCCAAACAGTGCAGGGTAAAGAACAGAGAAGTGCTGCAGGGCAAGCCTTTTTGAAGAATGATTTTAAATGATCAGTCTATGTAGGACAACAATCATTTAGCTGCCCTGATGGCAAGACTTTCTAAGATTTTTGATCCTGTTTTATTTTGTGAAGACGGAATCATTTATGTCACTCAAGTGCCCTTCACTCAGATGTGTGGCAATCTGGACATTTTGTGTCTTGGCACCATCAGCCGTGCAGTTCCAAGCACTAGTGATTTACTAGTTAGCTGAGCTCTGAGAATATTATAAAAACGTGTGAATGTGGATCTAAAACTGCTACAAAAGAGCTCCACTCTTTGCCACTGATGGTCAGAAGCATGGCTGGGGACCGCTGTCTAATTCTCTGGCCAAAATAAACCTGCACCGGAGATGGGGCTAGTTTGCCTGCGGCCCCAGATTTCTGCGTCATACGTACTGAAAGAGTAGTTCTTAGTTCCAAGCCTGCCAGCTGGTGACTTTCTAGATGCAGGGTAGAACAGAGGGCCCATGGGTAGAATTTGTTTCATCTAAACAAAGAGACTTACAGCTCGGAAACAAAATGAGGACTGCTAAAACACGGTGTCCAGCAATGACTTTTCTGTTAAGAAAGATGTTTTTTCCAGGCTCTAAAATTCTATCAGCTATGCCATCATAGATGCCTGAATAGAGGAAAAGACTCCTGCCAGGTAAAACAACTGCCTCTCCTATCTGTACCTTTCCTTTATTCTCCTAGTAGAGGATGAGATCATGTTAGAGATACTCAGTGGCATGTTTGAAACCATTTTTTTAACTAAAGTATGCTAGCTCTTGCACTTTGGGCTACCGAAAATGGAGACGTGCTGCACCAGAAAATAAACAATAATCGCAGAGGCTATAACCTAGGATGCAAATGTTAGTATTGGATTCAATGAGAATAAAATATCACCATACCAACATCCAGGAAGTCTGGAAAATGAACACACCTGGTAATTGCACTGCATGTTGTGTATGCTTGATTCTGTGGAAAAGTTTTGCAGAATAATGTGCCAGTAAAAGGTTTCTGAGCACCTGCCAAGAACGGCACCCATGAAAAATAAGTAACTTACTACTGTCTGTGATGCCTTAGAAGTACGGCATGTTAGCATCAGGTACAGAATTGTAAGCAGAAATTATCTTTGTATGAAAAAGTCTCCCTCTAGAATCTCAGTGGGTTCTGGGAATCATGGCTTACTGCCGATGCTGATAACATTTGCTGAGCATCTGTATCTTTATCTGTACAGGGGGATTCCGGTGGTCCAGTCGTCTGCAATGGTCAGCTTCAGGGTATTGTTTCCTGGGGCTTTGGATGTGCACAAAAAGGTTATCCTGGTGTTTACACTAAGGTTTGCAATTATGTTTCCTGGATTAAAACGACTATGTCTTCCAACTGAGACACTCATTTTACGTGACCTGCTTTTCCTCCTCCTCATTTCCTTCTGCTTTGGAATTGGATGTACACACCTTCACAAAAAATAAACATTTTCAGGCAGCCCTTCTTTGTGCAGTTCCTCTGGTTACTTCCATGGGTTATTTCATGGGGAACACCGACAAGTAATATCACTATCTCTCTCTCTCTCTACTTATCTAATACTTGTAGTGTCTCTCAACTAGAAGAATCTTGGAATGCTTTCTACCCTCAACTTCAGGAGTCCTTCAGCCAGTTATGTACAAGCATCCTGAAGCAGGAGATATTTTCTGTTTATAATCATATAGTCAAATGCTACACATCTACATAAAACAGCTGAAGGAGCGTGGCGAACTACAGAGGCAACACACTTCTATTACAGAAAACAGCAGGCAGCAAATCAAACGCTCCCGATCACCCCTAACCCACAGTCATATGACTGAATATTTCCTAGTGCAAAATCACTGAAAGCTCTACCTGGGGAATGAAGGCAAGCTCTTGCTAGGGCTTGTTCTCTTAATGTACCAGTACTGTGACCTACCAAGGCTATTTTACTAAATTGCTGGGGCTGCTGTCCGTACCATTTTGCTCATTGGACATGCTGGGCTTTCTTAGTTTTCCTGGAACAGTCAAAAGAACAGAGGTGTTCCTGAGCTTTGGTTTTGCATCCTGTTGTCCCAGTCTGCCCCAAGAGAATCCATGAAAAAACTGCCAAAGTTGCCCAGGAGCTGTGCAGTTGTGTCCCGGGGAAAAGAAAAAAAAAAAAAAAGAAAGGAGAAAAAAGAAATGGGAGAGGAGAAAAGTGGGGCACAAAGGAACAAATGCCATTTTCAATTGGAGAGGTTTTTGCGTAGCTCCTTCAGATTCTTTGTTGTCGATATACCTCTTAGGTACGTAATAGGTGCCTGAGCCAGGAAAAAAGTACAATATACAAACAAGATCAGACCATAGCATGATATCTCACTGCTCTGAAAGTCCTTGATGAATTCCTTCTCAGCATCTTCCTTTGTGGCTTTCTTTGTTCCTATAAAAATCATCCTTCCCTTCAGTCTCTTTGTACCAGGAGACAGAGATCTTACCGGGGAGCTGTTGAAAGTCACAGGTTTTCCCTCCACGGCCAGTGTGAGTGGAGACTTAAATATCCTTGCCTGGTATTATCAGCCAAGAAGCAAATTTGTTACCTGATGTGCAACGAGCCAATTCCCACACACGCAAGAGAGAGTTTTCTTTTTATTTGGGCCCGGGTGCTGGAAAGTTGAAAGCTTCCTGAAATCAAGGACAATAACAAAAATTTCTTCACTGTGTTTGTGCATTAAATTCCCATATATTCCGTCTACCTAATACAGAAGGAACAACTACTACCTACGTATTAATAAGGTCAAACAACCGCGATAATCCATCCCCTTCTGGCCTCATTCCCAGCCAGCTGTTCTTGCATGGGGTTGTTCACGGGTCTTACATGACCTTCCGTGATTGCTGGGAGAATGCTCCTCTTCATCCTTCTATCCTTATATGGTCACCTTAGAACAAGCTGAACAGTCCTCCTCTGGCCAATACTCCAGGAGGAACAATTGTATTTGATTAATCTGATAACATAAGACATTCTGCTCGATCAAAGTATTTTGCATTTCTGTTGATTAAACGCAGACAATATCCCCTTCTTTCTAAACAAAGACCTGTTTCTCCATATCATGTGTAGAACAAGCAAAGGCAATCACAGAGCCTTTATTTCAGAAATAGGCACAATAGGAAAAGATATCCAGTAGGAATTAACTCACCCCTCCCGGTAACAGTGTGGAGAAAGGGACGGGCTGAGGAATGTGACCCTGCACCGTTCATACTGTCATGCCGCCAGAGAGAAGGGCAGGGGGAAATAGGGACCCGCGCAGACTCAGACCTCACAGGAAGTATCGCGGAGACGGAAGGGGTGGCTCCAGACCACTCCCTGCCCCGCTCCACACACCTGCACACTCACGTAGCCCAACCATTGGTTCAGGCTGTGACCTTGGAATTCCACTACAGCACAGAGTTACCTAGATCTATCTGTGCCCATGACAGGGGGACAGCAGGCCCACAGGCCTGGAAAGGAAGGAAAGAGAGAAAAAAAAGTGTCAACAGTTCACAGGCTGTTCTGGTCTGGTCCCGTGACCAGAGGAGGAGTTATTAAGTAGCACTGAGGAGGAATGTTGATTTACTAAATATGATATCAGAATGCGAGATAACACAATAAAACGCAATTCAGTTGGAATCGAGGCCACCAAAATCAAATAAAATGAGAGAGAGCATGTCCAAATCAAAGGCCTTACTCTAAAGCTGCAGGCAAAAAGCAGCAAGGCACCATGTGCTTCTCAACAGTTAACAAAGAGACAGAGGCTCCTGAGCTGCCAGGAGCTCCACCTCTCTTCCTCTGGGCACAAAGTCCTCGGGGGAATGCAGGCCCTCCGCCCCTCCCCCTCCAAGAACCAAGCACCCAGAAAGAGTGGTCCATGGAGCTGCAACAATAACTCTTCAACTCCCAGTGCTTTACATGATGTTATGATGTGGAATACCGACAACTAAGAAGTCATAAAACCAGAACACTGCCCTCTGAGAGAGTTTAGAAATATCCACCAGGTTTCGGTATGTTATCGGAGGGATGAAAATGTTGGAGGACAGTGAAGAGGATGAGGAAGATGGGGGAAAATACACATTTCTATCGTACACAGAGCACGTCCTTGACTACGAGGGATGAGCATGTTGAGAAGAGTAGTTGGGAAACAGTCTCTGTCCTCTGCCACTGTCTACTCCATGTCTCAATGCGTTCTGTATGCAAAGAAGAAATTCCGCTTTCTAGATTATATGCCAGACTTGATATTCAAACTGCTGAAATGTTCTTATGGGCTCTCCCTTCTGATATGGTTGGAACATCACTTATAGCCGTGATAGACCCTACCACGAAAAGGTAGCTTACAAAGCTGCTCCCTTTCTGTACGCGTACTGGGTCTGTCTGGAATGGAATTTGCCCCTATGGAAGCCCATGTAGTACTGTTCTTTGCACAGTTTGATATCACACCAGTGTTTTACCTACGGTTTGTCATCAGAGAGTCTGGGAAGAAAACTCTCTACCTCCAGTGTGGTATTAGAAAGCGACATTATTTTAGTTTGCCATTATGTGCCAGACAAGTTGGCAAATCAAGCACATGCTCTCGGAGTTCAGGTTCCACGTTTAAACAGTTAAGACATACAGATGCAATATATTTCCCGGTAACACCATATATATAAATTCTTTTCCAAGAACTCATTAATAAACGCTTATGTCTCTGCAAGCACGCGCAGTGAGGCTGTATGACCAGCTACTTCATCCCCTTTATTAGACAGCTTCAGCTTCATCACAGTGACTTTCAGCTGACCTTCAGCTGTTTTCCCCCAATTTGGCGAATTTCTGTTGCTCGTTACGCCTTAAAGAACAACCTTTTATCTTGGTACACTACAACTCAAAACAATTAATATGAAATCCGAGCAAAAGTCCTTGCACTTGGTGGATACAAAGAGGCTTCCAGTACATACTATGTAGGTCAAAAGTAGACTGTTGTGGCTTTGGCGCTTCAGTGAAGCAAGGTTCATTCAAAACAAGACTGATCACGTACCAAGCAAACTGGAAAATTCTAGTACTAGCACACTTCAATTCTTTTTGCTAAACTAATACACTTAAATTAACATGTATTCATCCCTATTGCTAAACCAGCCTACATCATGCTAAGCAGTGCCTGCACAGCATCCAGGTGGCCTCTCAAGCTGGCCCCCCACCCCTAACAAAGGCCAGTCTGCTGGCAGCGGGTGAGAAAGTGGTGGGGAGGGGGCTTAGCCAGGGCAGCTGCCCAAAAATGACCAAAGGGATATTCCATGCTGTATGACATTATTATTATTGTTATTTTTTTTTTTTTTAGCACAGACTTTGTGTGAGTCAGCCGCATAGCGGAAATTGGCACCAAGGGAGCCTTCACAGAAAGGTAAACATGGCGGAAAAAGCCGTCGCGAAGGGACGTCCCCGACGTTCGGCAGCACTGACGCGCTGCGGCGGAGCCGGGGGCGACAGCGGCCGAAGCCCCTGCGTGTACAAAACCTGCCGCTAGGGGGCGGCGCGAACGGGACGGGCAAACGGCGCGGCGGGTCAGAAGGGCGCGGCGCGGCAGTTGGCGCGGGCGGCTCGAGCACGGAGGGAGAGATTGCCACCGTCCGCGGGCACAGACTTAGTCATGGTATCCACGCGAAGGAGAGCAAGGATGTCTGCCCCTGCCAGGAAGGATGCTGAAACCCCGACTGAGTGCCGAGGCAGCCGTGCAGCTGTCCGAACCTCTGGCTGTGTAGAGTGCATGAGCCTTTCCCCGGCATCGTGGGGAAAGCAGCAGTCAGAACAGCTGTGCGAGGTGTGAGCAGGTAGACGACCTGCTCCGACTTGTGATGAGGCTACAGGATGAAATACGTGCGTTAAAAACTGTCATGGGGGACAAACAGGAAAACCACAGTTCACCCACGCACTGACACGTTATTCCAAAGGAAAGAACAGAAAACCCAAGGCAGTCTGTATCACATCAGGTCGAGGGGAAAAAGAATTGCAAGGCTGGAGGCAAGAACACAAAGGAAAAGAGCAGATGGAGACAAGTTTGTGCTTGAAGCCGAATACAAAAACGCTCCTTGCTTTCTCCAGCGACCCCCCCACCGTCCTCCCACCCTCCGCCGGGTGCCCCTCTCCAGCAGCTATGGGGCCCATCTGTGGCTGATAACAATCCACTCAGTCTGGACAAACTAATGAAACCAAACCACAAAAAGCCTTTCCCCAAAATCAAGACTACGCCGTTGAAGAATAAGAGATGGATAGTAGTTGTAGGTGATTCCTCCCTGCAGGGAACTGAACATCCAAAATGCTGAGCAGACCCCCTTCTTTGAGAAATCTGCTGCCTTCCTGGGGCTTGAGAAAGAGGTGCCACCAGGAATCCACCTTGACTGGTACAGCCATCAGACCATAACTCCTTAATGCTTTTCCATAGACGGGAGACAAAGCAGGGGTGGGCAGTAGTAGGACAAGGGGGAATGGTTTTAAACTGGGACAGGGGAGGTTTAGGTTGGATGTTAGGAAGAAGTTCTTCACCCAGAGGTTGATGACGCACTGGAACGGGTTGCCCAAGGAGGTTGTGGATGCCCCATCCCTGGTGGCATTCAAGGCCAGGCTGGATGTGGCTCTGGGCAGCCTGGTCTGGTGGTTGGCGACCCTGCACGTAGCAGGGGGGTTGAGACTCGATGATCATTGCGGTCCTTTTCAACCCAGGCCATTCTATGATTCTATGAAGCAGCTACATTTGTATCAAAGGCTATCAAAAGGGAGTTCAGGGCCTTGGAACAACAGCTGAAGGAACTGTCTCCTGTCTTGGGTGAGGACATGGAAACAAATCAAAGGATCTTATCCTTACATACATGGCTTGGTCACTGGTGCCATCGTCAGAACTCTGGTTTTTATTTTGGCAACCAAATGGCCTATATGGCACCAGGTTTGTGGGCACCAGGTGAGGTTTGCCTTTTCCAGAGGGGGAGAAGGGTCCTTGGGGCAAAACTAGAGGGCTCATTGGGATGGTTTTAAACTGGACCTGAATTGGGATGGGGGGGGGATAGAGAGCCTTCCCGTGATAAGGTGTGGGATGGCATAGCTAGATGAGAGGGACAGGGTACTAGTAAGGGGCTTGAAGGACCTGTTGCCCTGAGTGGCGCTGGCAACACTGCAGCACATATGAAATCCTGTGGTGATGAGGCGGTGGCAGCTGGGGCAATAGGAGAAGGCAGAGGGGAAAATCAAGGGGAATACTTCAAGGAATTAAGGAGTTATCCTTTAAGGACTTGACAAGACCAGCTGCCCAAGTGCCACCACACCAATGCACACAGCCTGGGAAACAAACAGGAGATGCTGGAATCTACAGGGGCTACTAGAAAACCACAATGTAGTTGCCATCACTGAAACCTGGTGGAATGATTCCTATGACTGGAGTGTGCCTGTTGACTGCTACGAGCTCTTCAGAAGGGACAGACGAGGAAGGAGAGGAGGTAGTGTTGCTATCTACATCATGAACGCAATAGAACCTGAAGACTTGTCCCTAAAGTATAGTCATGAGCAAGTCAAAAGCCTATGGGTGATGGTTAGAGACCTAGGCAGCAAGGGAAGCCTTGTGATCAGCGTCTACTACAGTGTCTACTACAGGTCACCCAGTCAAGCAGAGCCTGTCAACCTCCAGCTCCAGGGGGCATCGCAATCGCAAGCACTCATCCTGCTGGAGGACTTCAACAAAGACGCAGTTCTTCCCATTATCTGAACAAACTGCAGGGCTGCTTTTCAGTGAATGCTAACAAGCTTAACAGTATCATTACAGTTGGTATCAAAAGTAGGATCAGAATTTGTTCAGAGGTGGAAAGGGGAAAAAAGCAGAGAACAAGCAGAAGACACAGAGAGGAAACCACTACTTAAGTGGACAGAGCTGGAGGTCAAAAGTGGAAAAATAGTTCTACTGGTACACAGTGGACTGTGTGTTCAGGGGTCAGGTCTCCACTTGTATGGAGAGAGGTTTGCGTTGTGCTGCTCCAGCCTTCGTGTCACAGTGTATCTTGCTTAGCGCAGAAATAAGTGCCTGAGTCATTGAGTAGGACGTGATCTATCGCCATTGATAAGGAGTTCCCCTTAGTCCCACTGCTTTGGAAGCGGCTTTTGAATTCTTCCTCAAACTCTGCTTTGTTACCTACCAATGAACGAACAATCAGCTGCAAAGAGGTGTTCTTCCCCACTGGCAGCTTGTACCAGAACATGTTCCAGTTTCCACTCTCTTTGTGTGAACAGTTCAGAGTCAGAGAGTCTCCCAGTCGGACAATCATGTCTGGGGTTTGCTGAAGAGCCCAGCCTAGAAAAGCAAAGAAGAAAAGAAACTGTGAGGAATGGAATGAGTTGAAAGAGGAACAGAGACACATCCTTGAATTAATCGATGGGATGCCAGCATGTTGGACGCTGTCCCATTTCTCTGGAAGGGACAGATAGGAGACAGAAAAAAACAATTTCAAATGTACTACTAGTATTTTTTTTTTCTTACATATATTTTTTTTAAATACTAACTTCACCACACTTGGTTGAAGTTTTAAAATGTGACAGAAAAAAAAAATGTGTAGACTGGCAGATCTTTTTGAGTAAGAGACTGAGGAAAATTTCACCTCATTCATTGCTCATCCTCCCCAGGGAGCGCTGGGGAATGGAGCATTGCCAACAACTGAACACATAGTTGAAGCACCAGCAGAAGGCTTGTCAAGGGAGAACAAAATTTACATACCTACATGGGCCAGGAAGGCCGTAAGAAACCAGCAGGGAAACATGGGAAAAGTGTTATCTTCTTCAGCTGATCTGCCTGTGGTGCCAGCACTGACCTAGGAGCTCTGTTGTGTGAGGAGGAAACATTGAGGAAGGAAGAAATGCAAGATGTTGGAGTGGGCAGGACTGTGTGAGACCGCCCAGAGAGCAGTTGGTTAGAAAGCAGATGGTTGGCTGGGAATTGTGTGAAATACAGACAGTAGTAGGTGGTACAAACCCTGCACAGCTGGCTTTACGTGTGTGTATGTGTATGTGCGCAGCCACAGGAACGTGTGGGGACGGGATGGGAGCCTGAGTTTGAGACAAGGCATAGGGATGCTTTGGGGTTTTCCTCTCTTCCTCTTGAAACAGCTGAGATCTTCACAAAAGAGGTATTATGCAAAAAAATACAGAGAAACGGGGCTCTGTTATTTTCTTCTGTGCCCCACATCTAAGTTCCTGAAATTTCAACGATCCTGACCACAGACATTACAGCGCTGGATCTTCTCTGGTTAGGCCCATGCAGTTCATGCCACGTTCGTGCTTTGTTCATCATTCGGCCTGCCCTGGGCTGTCAATGGCTTCTGTGTGAGAGTCATCAGCTACTCTGCAGGAGTGTAGAAGAGCACCTCCCTCCTTCTACCTTCCCGCTGCCGACAGCAGGGTCACTGACTGCAGTCTGTCTCGTTCAGTAAGCACTTGGAGACTATTAAAGCGTACTGGTACTTGACACTGAGAGGAAGGGTATTTGCTTCACAGGGACTGCAAGCATTTGGATGGAAGAAGTAAACAGTCAGTGGAGGTGGTGAGGGGGCATCTGTCTTGTATGAGAGGTGAGGAGAGAGTCTGAGGAGACAGCAAGGGTGACTCAGAAAAACTGCGAGGGAAGAGAAAGGTACATCCTCCCTTGGTGCAGGCAGGAATGTGAGTGATGAATTTGGCAGCTCCTTGGATAATGGTTGTTTGTCAAACACACTAGCATTTAACAAACTCCGCATCATAAGCATTAACACTCTTTCAGAGAATTTTGGGAGCTCTCACTGTTTGTGATCACTCTGTTTGTGTTCACATACATTGTATCCACAAATATCAACTTCTACTGAGATTGTTTTGTGGCAAAAATCACTACCTGTAAAGTAAAAGCCACCGCATTTCTTAGATTGACACGATCCTTTAGATTAAATGGGTGAAATGCTTTCAAATAGAAATTGTGAGCATTCCACATTTAAACAAAGTATCTTAGGAGATGGAGGGCCACATAAAGTACTTTTCTCATATTCTGTTTTTGAAATTACTTCTGAATATTTTGTTTGAGAAAACACTCTATCATTCAGATAGAAAGAAGCACGTTGCTGAAGAAAATGCTTTTTTCTTTAAAGAAACTTAAGAAATGGATAGAAATGGCGTTTTTGTTTCAGTTTTTTTTTAATAGATGTAAAATATCTTTCAATCCACTACATACAACGTTCTGCTTCTGGATTCAGCCTGCTTTCTAAAAAATGGCACCAACAGCACAGAGAGATCTCAAGGGGTTACTATGAACAAGTGCTATGAGAAACCACCAATCTTCCGAAAAGCAAGTATATCTTTATTTTGAAAGTTGTTCTTTGAAATAATTAAAGAGAGCTCTATATCGTATGAAAGATTTATTATTAACTGTTACGTTATCTGTAATTACTATCAGTACCTTCTAATGTAGGATATCAGTACCTTCATTTGGATCTTCAAGGTTTCCACTGCTTTTTTTCCTGGAGAAAACCTTGGGTTAACGATAAGCCATTTCAGAAGATGTATTTCTAGAAGCTCAAGTTGCCAGTCCACCAGTCTGGGATCGAGGCTGTGTCAAGATCATGAAATTCTTAGTGTTAGTCGCCTTCGTTGGTGTGGCTGGTGAGTGTATTTTTACTTTTATTTTTGTAATCTAAAATGAAACTTATTTCTGAGGAAACTTGTAGCATAATCTGTCGTGAGAAATTGCAGTTGAGTTTACATTTGCAAAAGGCTTAAGGCAAAGCACTTCTACTTCTTTTGACTCCTAACTATCCGCCCAGAATAACTTATTTCACGAGACATGAATGCCTTCATGGTTCTTGACCGGGGAACGCTACAATGCTTACCCAGGTTCAAAAAAGAAGACCATGTAAATTCATGAATCTTCCACTGAAAATGAATTACAAAGCACCTCTTACTCAGGAAATCCTGAAGCTGCTGTAAATTCTTTGAATATGGGAGAGTGTCCAAGGAGATGTGACTGCAGACTTGTCTTGTACTTTCATTACCTGCTATTGACTGCTACTACGGACAAGATCCTAGCGAACAAATGTGTGCTAGAGTTAACCATAACTGCTACTGTGCATTTTTGTAGAACCAGAGCCTATGCGTGAGATGTTTCAGTCAGCCACAGGGCCACGGAGTTCCTTATGCCAGATGTTAACATATGCTATTTCTTATTTCGCAGTTGCCTTCCCCATCAGTGATGAGGATGATGACAAGATTGTGGGAGGCTACAGCTGTGCAAGGAGTGCCGCACCCTACCAGGTGTCTCTGAATTCTGGATGTCACTTCTGTGGAGGCTCTCTCATCAGCAGCCAATGGGTGCTGTCAGCTGCTCACTGCTACAAGTCGTGAGTGGAAAAAATATATCCCATAATCTACCTCTTTTCTCCAGTTCACTTTTGCCGGGAATGTAGAGCTATGAGATCCAAATATATAAATAACTCAGTTCTCACGGAAGACAACTGAGGAATGAGTGGGTCATTCAGAAAGATGGGCTGATGCATCACAAGAGGTTTTCCCCTTCTGCAAATGTTTTTCTGAATGCAGATTACTTCCTGAAATGACAACGTGGTAACCTAGACAGTTATGTGTGTGGTCTCTCAGAAATTGAATTGATTTGTTAAAACTTAATTACAGTAGAATACGGAGAGGAACGACTTCATCGTGATACCAGTTTGTCTTCCAGAATGTTTGTACTTGCCACAAAACAATCCTTCGTAAATTCACCACCAGCACTGGGAATAAGATCTCAGTGTGGATCCCTGGAATTTATTGCAGGACAAGAAAAGTACCCGGCACAAAGAGTTAATGCATACAGTGATAGGCAGCTTTCTCATAAGCGTGATGTCAGTGGCAGTAAGGTAAGTGACATTCCTTCTTTTTTCCAGTTCCATTCAAGTGAAGCTTGGGGAATACAACCTGGCAGCCCAAGACGGCAGCGAGCAGACCATTAGTTCATCTAAAGTCATCCGTCACTCTGGCTACAATGCCAACACACTGAACAATGATATCATGCTCATCAAGCTTTCCAAAGCAGCCACACTCAACTCCTACGTCAACACAGTTCCTCTGCCTACCAGCTGTGTGACCGCTGGAACAACGTGCCTGATCTCTGGATGGGGCAACACACTCAGCAGCGGCTGTGAGTGCTGCGTGGGAATGTGTCTGAGGACACTGGACATAGTCTAAGACCTCAGAATGAAGTCCAAACAGTGCAGGGTAAAGAACAGAGAAGTGCTGCAGGGCAAGCCTTTTTGGAGAATTATTTTAAATGATCAGTCCATGTAGGACAACAATCATTTAGCTGCCCTGATGGCAAGGCTTTCTAAGATTTTTGATCCTGTTTTATTTTGTGAAGACGGAATCATTTATGTCACTCAAGTGCCCTTCACTCAGATGTGTGGCAATCTGGACATTTTGTGTCTTGGCACCATCAGCCGTGCAGTTCCAAGCACTAGGGATTTACTAGTTAGCTGAGCTCTGAGAATATTATAAAAACGTGTGAATGTGGATCTAAAACTGCTACAAAAGAGCTCCACTCTTTGCCACTGATGGTCAGAAGCACGGCTGGGGACCGCTGTCTAATTCTCTGGCCAAAACAAACCTGCACCGGAGATGGGGCTAGTTTGCCTGCGGCCCCAGATTTCTGCGTCATACGTACTGAAAGAGTAGTTCTTAGTTCCAAGCCTGCCAGCTGGTGGCTTTCTAGATGCAGGGTAGAACAGAGGGCCCATGGGTAGAATTTGTTTCATCTAAACAAATAGACTTACAGCTCGGAAACAAAATGAGGACTGCTAAAACACGGTGTCCAGCAATGACTTTTCTGTTAAGAAAGATGTTTTTTCCAGGCTCTAAAATTCTATCAGCTATGCCATCAAAAATTTCTCTCTATTTTCTTGTAGCTCTGTATCCAGATGTCCTGCAGTGCCTGAATGCCCCTGTACTCTCCTCAAGCCAGTGCAGCAGGGCTTACCCTGGTAGAATTACCAGTAACATGATATGTATAGGATACCTGAATGGAGGAAAAGACTCCTGCCAGGTAAAACAACTGCCTCTCCTATCTGTACCTTTCCTGTCTTCTCCTAGTAGAGGATGAGATCATGTTAGAGATACTCAGTGGCATGTTTGAAACCATTTTTTTAACTAGAGTATGCTAGCTCTTGCACTTTGGGCTACCGAAAATGGAGACGTGCTGCACCAGAAAATAAACAACAATCGCTGTGGCTATAACCCTGGATGCAAATGTTAGTATTGGATCCAATGAGAATAAAATATCACCATACCAACATCCAGGAAGTCTGGAAAATGAACACACCTGGTAATTGCACTGCATGTTGTGTATGCTTGATTCTGTGGAAAAGTTTTGCAGAATAATGTGCCAGAAAAGGTTTCTGAGCACCTGCCAAGAACGGCACCCATGAAAAATAAGTAACTTACTACTGTCTGTGATGCCTTAGAAGTACGGCATGTTAGCATCAGGTGCAGAATTGTAAGCAGAAATTATCTTTGTATGAAAAAGTCTCCCTCTAGAATCTCAGTGGGTTCTGGGAATCATGGCTTACTGCTGATGCTGATAACATTTGCTGAGCATCTGTATCTTTATCTGTACAGGGGGATTCCGGTGGTCCAGTCGTCTGCAATGGTCAGCTTCAGGGTATTGTTTCCTGGGGCTTTGGATGTGCACAAAAAGGTTATCCTGGTGTTTACACTAAGGTTTGCAATTATGTTTCCTGGATTAAAACGACTATGTCTTCCAACTGAGACACTCATTTTACGTGACCTGCTTTTCCTCCTCCTCATTTCCTTCTGCTTTGGAATTGGATGTACACACCTTCACAAAAAATAAACATTTTCAGGCAGCCCTTCTTTGTGCAGTTCCTCCGGTTACTTCCATGGGTTATCACATGACACAGACAAGTAATATCACAGACAAGTAATCTCACTCTCTCTCTCTCTCTCTATTTAGCATGCTGGAGGACGAGATATTTTCTGTTTATAATCGTATAGTCAAATGCTACACATCTACATAAAACAGCTGAAAGAGCGTGGCGAACTACAGAGGCAACACACTTCTATTACAGAAAACAGCTGGCAGCAAATGAAACACTCCCGATCACCCCTAACCCACAGTCATATGACTGAACATTTCCTAGTGCAAAATCACTGAAAGCTCTACCTGGGGAATGAAGGCAAGCTCTTGCTAGGGCTTGTTCTCTTAATGTACCAGTACTGTGACCTACAAGTCTATTTTACTAAATTGCTGGGGCTGCTGTCCATACCATTTTGCTCATTGGACATGCTGGGCTTTCTTAGTTTTCCTGGAACCGTCAAAAGAACAGAGGTGTTCCTGAGCTTTGGTTTTGCATCCTGTTGTCCCAGTCTGCCCCAAGAGAGTCCATGAAAAAACCGCCAAAGTTGCCCAGGAGCTGTGCAGTTGTCTCCCGGGGAAAAGAAAAAAAGAAAAAAGAAAAGAGAAAAAAGAAATGGGAGAGGAGAAAAGTGGGGCACAAAGGAACAAATGCCATTTTCAATTGGAGAGGTTTTTGCGTAGCTCCTTCAGATTCTTTGTTGTCGATATACCTCTTAGGTACGTAATAGGTGCCTGAGCCAGGAAAAAAGTACAATATACAAACAAGATCAGACCATAGCATGATATCTCACTGCTCTGAAAGTCCTTGATGAATTCCTTCTCAGCATCTTCCTTTGTGGCTTTCTTTGTTCCTATAAAAATCATCCTTCCCTTCAGTCTCTTTGTACCAGGAGACAGAGATCTTACTGGGGAGCTGTTGAAAGTCACAGGTTTTCCCTCCACGGCCAGTGTGAGTGGAGACTTAAATATCCTTGCCTGGTATTATCAGCCAAGAAGCAAATTTGTTACCTGATGTGCAATGAGCCAATTCCCACACACGCAAGAGAGAGATTTCTTTTTATTTGGGCCCGGGTGCTGGAAAGTTGAAAGCTTCCAGAAATCAAGGACAATAACGAAAATGTCTTCACTGTGTTTGTGCATTAAATTCCCATATATTCCATCCATCTAATAGAGAAGGAACAAGTACTACCTACGTATTAATAAGGTTAAACAACCGTGATAATCCATCCCCTTCTGGCCTCATTCCCAGCCAGCTGTTCTTGCATGGGGTTGTTCACGGGTCTTACATGACCTTCCGTGATTGTTGGGAGAATGCTCCTCTTCATCCTTCTATCCTTATATGGTCACCTTAGAACAAGCTGAACAGTTCTCCTCTGGCCAATACTCCAGGAGGAACAATTGTATTTGATTAATCTGATAGCATAAGACATTCTGCTTGATCAAAGTATTTTGTATTTCTGTTGATTAAACGCAGACAATATCCCCTTCTTTCTAAACAAAGACCTGTTTCTCCATATCATGTGTAGAACAAGCAAAGGCAATCAAAGAGCCTTTATTTGAGAAATAGGCACAATAGGAAAAGATATCTAGTAGGAATTAACTCACTCCTCCCAGTAACAGTGTGGAGAAAGGGACGGGCTGAGGAATGTGACCCTCCACCGTTCATACTGTCGTGCCGCCAGAGAGAAGGGTGGAGGCAAAGGGGGACCCGCGCAGACTCAGACCGCACAGGAAGTATCACGGAGACGGAAGGGGTGGCTCCAGACCACTCCCCGCCCCGCTCCAGACACCCGCACACTCACGTAGCCCAACCATTGGTTCAGGCTGTGACCTTGGAATTCCACTACATCACGAAGTTATCTAGATCTATCTGTGCCCATGACAGGGGGACAGTGCGCGTCGTGGCACTTGGCGTGGGCGGCTCGAGCACGGAGGGAGAGATTGTCACCCTCCGCGGGCACAGACTTAGTCATGGTATCCACGCGAAGGAGAGCAAGGATGTCTGCCCCTGCCAGGAAGGATGCTGAAACCCCGACTGAGTGCCGAGGCAGCCGTGCAGCTGTCCGAACCTCTGGCTGTGTAGAGTGCATGAGCCTTTCCCCGGCATCGTGGGGAAAGCAGCAGTCAGAACAGCTGTGCAAGGTGTGAGCAGGTAGACGACCTGCTCCGACTTGTGATGAGGCTACAGGATGAAATACGTGGGTTAAAAACTGTCATGGGGGACAAACAGGAAAACCACAGTTCACCCACGCACTGACACGTTATTCCAAAGGAAAGAACAGAAAACCCAAGGCAGTCTGTATCACATCAGGTCGAGGGGAAAAAGAATTGCAAGGCTGGAGGCAAGAACACAAAGGAAAAGAGCAGATGGAGACAAGTTTGTGCTTGAAGCCGAATACAAAAACGCTCCTTGCTTTCTCCAGCGACCCCCCCACCGTCCTCCCACCCTCCGCCGGGTGCCCCTCTCCAGCAGCTATGGGGCCCATCTGTGGCTGATAACAATCCACTCAGTCTGGACAAACTAATGAAACCAAACCACAAAAAGCCTTTCCCCAAAATCAAGACTACGCCGTTGAAGAATAAGAGATGGATAGTAGTTGTAGGTGATTCCTCCCTGCAGGGAACTGAACATCCAAAATGCTGAGCAGACCCCCTTCTTCGAGAAATCTGCTGCCTTCCTGGGGCTTGAGAAAGAGGTGCCACCAGGAAACCACCTTGACTGGTACAGCCATCAGACCGTAACTCCTTAATGCTTTTCCATAGACAGAGAGACAAAGCAGGGGTGGGCAGTGGTAGGACAAGGGGGAATGGTTTTAAACTGGGACAGGGGAGGTTTAGGTTGGATGTTAGGAAGAAGTTCTTCACCCAGAGGGTGGTGACGCACTGGAACGGGTTGCCCAAGGAGGTTGTGGATGCCCCATCCCTGGAGGCATTCAAGGCCAGACTGGATGGGGCTCTGGGCAGCCTGGTCTGGTGGTTGGCGACCCTGCACATAGCAGGGTGTTGAGACTCAATGATCATTGCGGTCCTTTTCAACCCAGGCCATTCTATGATTCTATGAAGCAGCTACATTTGTATCAAAGGCTATCAAAAGGGAGTTCAGGGCCTTGGAACAACAGCTGAAGGAACTGTCTCCTGTCTTGGGTGAGGACATGGAAACAAATCAAAGGATCTTATCCTTACATACATGGCTTGGTCACTGGTGCCATCGTCAGAACTCTGGTTTTTATTTTGGCAACCAAATGGCCTATATGGCACCAGGTTTGTGGGCACCAGGTGAGGTTTGCCTTTTTCAGAGGGGGAGAAGGGTCCTTGGGGCAAAACTAGAGGGCTCATTGGGATGGTTTTAAACTGGACCTGAATTGGGATGGGGGGGATAGAGAGCCTTCCCGTGATAAGGTGTGGGATGGCATAGCTAGATGAGAGGGACAAGGTACGAGCAAGGGGCTTGAAGGACCTGTTGTCCTGAGTGGTGCTGGCAACACTGTAGCACATATGAAATCCTGTGGTGATGAGGCGGTGGCAGCTGGGGCAATAGGAGAAGGCAGAGGGGAAAATCAAGGGGAATACTTCAAGGAATTAAGGAGTTATCCTTTAAGGACTTGACAAGACCAGCTGCCCAAGTGCCACCACACCAATGCACACAGCCTGGGAAACAAACAGGAGATGCTGGAATCTACTGGGCTACTAGAAAACCACAATGTAGTTGCCATCACTGAAACCTGGTGGAATGATTCCTATGACTGGAGTGTGCCTGTTGACTGCTACGAGCTCTTCAGAAGGGACAGACGAGGAAGGAGGGGACGTAGTGTTGCTATCTACATCATGAATGCAATAGAACCTGAAGACTTGTCCCTAAAGTATAGTCATGAGCAAGTCAAAAGACTATGGGTGATGGTTAGAGACCTAGGCAGCAAGGGAAGCCTTGTGATCAGCATCTACTACAGTGTCTACTACAGCGTCACCCAGTCAAGCAGAGCCTGTCAACCTCCAGCTCCAGGGGGCATCACAATCGCAAGCACTCATCCTGCTGGAGGACTTCAACAAAGACGCAGTTCTTCCCATTATCTGAACAAACTGCAGGGCTGCTTTTCAGTGAACGCTAACAAGCTTAACAATAGTATTACAGTTGGTATCAAAAGTAGGATCAGAATTTGTTCAGAGGTGGAAAGGGGAAAAAAGCAGAGAACAAGCAGAAGACACAGAGAGGAAACCACTACTTAAGTGGACAGAGCTGGAGGTCAAAAGTGGAAAAATAGTTCTACTGGTACACAGTGGACTGTGTGTTCAGGGGTCAGGTCTCCACTTGTATGGAGAGAGGTTTGCGTTGTGCTGCTCCAGCCTTCGTGTCACAGTGTATCTTGCTTAGCGCAGAAATAAGTGCCTGAGTCATTGAGTAGGACGTGATCTATCGCCATTGATAAGGAGTTCCCCGTGGTCCCACTGCTTTGGAAGCGGCTTTTGAATTCTTCCTCAAACTCTGCTTTGCTACCTTTCATTGAATGAACAATCAGCTGCAAAGTGGTGTTCTTCCCCACTGGCAGCTTGTACCAGAGCATGGTCCAGATTCCACTCTCTTTGTGTGAACAGTTCAGAGTCAGAGAGTCTCCCAGTCCGACAATCATGTCTGGGGTTTGCTGAAGAGCCCAGCCTAGAAAAGGAAAGAAGAAAAGAAGCTGAGAGGAATGGACTGAGTTGAAAGAGACACAGAGACACATCCTTGAATTAATAGATGGGATGCCAGCATGTTGGACGCTGTCCTATTTCTCTGGAAGGGACAGATAGGAGACAGAAAAAAACAATTTCAAATGTACTACTAGTATTTTTTTTTCTTACATATAGTTTTTTAAATAATAACTTCACCACCCTTGGTTGAAGTTTTAAAATGTGACAGAAAAAAAAAAAAAATGTGTAGACTGGCAGATCTTTTTGAGTAAGAGACTGAGGAAAATTTCACCTCATTCATTGCTCATCCTCCCCAGGGAGCCCTGGGGAATGGAGCATTACCAACAACTGAACACATTGTTGAAGCACCAGCAGAAGGCTTGTCAAGGGAGAACAAAATTTACATACCTACATGGGCCAGCAAGGCCGTAAGAAACCAGCAGGGAAACATGGGAAAAGTTTTATCTTCTTCAGCTGACCTGCCTGTGGTGCCAGCACTGACCTCGGAGCTCTGTTGTGTGAGGAGGAAACACTGAGGAAGGAAGAAATGCATGATGTTGGAGTGGGCAGGACTGTGTGAGACCGCCCAGAGAGCAGTTGGTTAGAAAGCAGATGGTTGGCTGGGAATTGTGTGAAATACAGACAGTAGTAGGTGGTACAAACCCTGCACAGCTGGCTTTACGTGTGTGTATGTGTATGTGCGCAGCCACAGGAACGTGTGGGGACGGGATGGGAGCCTGAGTTTGAGACAAGGCATAGGGATGCTTTGGGGTTTTCCTCTCTTCCTCTTGAAACAGCTGAGATCTTCACAAAAGAGGTATTATGCAAAAAAAATTACAGAGAAACGGGGCTCTGTTGTTCTCTTCTGTGCCCCACATCTAAGTTCCTGAAATTTCAACGATCCTGACCACAGACATTACAGCGCTGGATCTTCTCTGGTTAGGCCAATGCAGTTCATGCCACGTTCGTGCTTTGTTCATCATTCGGCCTGCCCTGGGCTGTCAATGGCTTCTGTGTGAGAGTCATCAGCTACTCTGCAGGAGTGTAGAAGAGCACCTCCCTCCTTCTACCTTCCCGCTGCCGACAGCAGGGTTACTGACTGCAGTCTGTCTCGTTCAGTAAGCACTTGGAGACTATTAAAGCGTACTGGTACTTGACACTGAGAGGAAGGGCATTTGCTTCACAGGGACTGCAAGCATTTGGGTGGAAGAAGTAAACAGTCAGTGGAGGTGGTGAGGGGGCATCCGTCTTCTATGTGAGGTGAAGAGAGAGTCTGAGGAGACAGCAAGGGTGACTCAGAAAAACTGCAAGGGAAGAGAAAGGTACACCCTCCCTTGGTGCAGGCAGGAATGTGAGATTGGCCTCCGTGAGAATTCCTCTGCTTGCACTGCATCTGTTGTTTAAAAAAACAGCTTGCCGTTTTTTTTTTCCTATTTTTTATTCTAATTTGTCTCTCGTTGCATTTAAGCATCACGAAGTACATGACTTCTGTCAACAGTTTTTGAGGTTATCTTTTGGTAGTTGACATGATGAATTTGGCAGCTCCTTGGATAATGGTTGTTTGTCAAACACACTAGCATTTAACAAACTCCGCATCATAAGCATTAACACTCGTTCAGAGAATTTTGGGAGCTCTCGCTGTTTGTGATCACTGTATTTGTGTTCACATACATTGTATCCACAAATATCAACTTCTACTGAGATTCTTTTGTGGCAAAAATCACTACCTGTAAAGTAAAAGCCACCGCATTTCTTAGATTGACACGATCCTTTAGATTAAATGGGTGAAATGCTTTCAAATAGAAATTGTGAGCATTCCACATTTAAACAAAGTATCTTAGGAGATGGAGGGCCACATAAAGTACTTTTCTCATATTCTGTTTTTGAAATTACTTCTGAATATTTTGCTTGAGAAAACACTGTATCATTCAGATAGAAAGAAGCACGTTGCTGAAGAAAATGCTTTTTTCTTTAAAGAAACTTAAGAAATGGATAGAAATGGCGTTTTTGTTTCAGTTTTTTTTAATAGATGTAAAATATCTTTCAATCCTCTACATAAAACGTTCTGCTTCTGGATTCTGCCTGCTTTCTTAAAAATGGCACCAACAGCACAGAGAGTTCTCAAGGGGTTACTATGAACAAGTGCTATGAGAAACCACCAATCTTCCGAAAAGCAAGTATATCTTTATTTTGAAAGTTGTTCTTTGAAATAATTAAAGAGAGCTCTATATCTTATGAAAGGTTTATTATTAACTGTTACGTTATCTGTAATTACTATCAGTACCTTCTAATGTAGGATATCAGTACCTTCATTTGGATCTTCAAGGTTTCCACTGTTTGTTTTTTGTCCTGGAGAAAACCTTGGGTTAACGATATGCCATTTCAGAAGATGTATTTCTAGAAGTTCAAGTTGCCAGTCCACCAGTCTGGGATCGAGGCTGTGTCAAGATCATGAAATTCTTAGTGTTAGTCGCCTTTGTTGGTGTGGCTGGTGCGTGTATTTTTACTTTTATTTTTGTAATCTAAAATGAAACCTATTTCTGAGGAAACTTGTAGCATAATCTGTCGTGAGAAATTGCAGTTGAGTTTACATTTGCAAAAGGCTTAAGGCAAAGCACTTCTACTTCTTTTGACTCCTAACTATCCGCCCAGAATAACTTATTTCACGAGTCATGAAGGCCTTCATGGTTCTTGACCGGGGAACGCTACAGTGCTTACCCAGGTTCAAAAAAGAAGACCATGTAAATTCATGAATCTTCCACTGAAAATGAATTACAAAGCACCTCTTTCTCAGGGAATCTTGAAGCTACTGTAAATTCTTTGAATATGGGAGAGTGTCCAAGGAGATGTGACTGCAGACTTGTCTTGTACTTTCATTGTCTGCTATTGACTGCTACTACGGACAAGATCCTGGTACAGACAAACCTTTGGTCTTATCCAACAAGAACATTTGTATATTATCAAGTTCACTCTGGAAATAGCATCCAGGGCTTCAGACACAGACAGGTGGTCTGCCAATCTAAATTCAATCAGCTTATTTTAGGCAGAAGCGAACAAATGTGTGCTAGAGTTAACCATAACTGCTACTGTGCATTTTTGTAGAACCAGAGCCTATGCGTGAGATGTTTCAGTCAGTCACAGGGCCACGGAGGCTACAGCTGTGCAAGGAGTGCTGTACCCTACCAGGTGTCTCTGAATTCTGGATATCACTTCTGTGGAGGCTCTCTCATCAGCAGCCAATGGGTGCTGTCAGCTGCTCACTGCTACAAGTCGTGAGTGGAAAAAATATATCCCATAATCTACCTCTTTTCTCCAGTTCACTTTTGCCGGGAATGTAGAGCTATGAGATCCAAACATATAAGTAACTCAGTTCTCACAGAAGACAACTGAGGAATGAGTGGGTCATTCAGAAAGATGGGCTGATGCATCACAAGAGGTTTTCCCCTTCTGCAAATGTTTTTCTGAATGCAGATTACTTCCTGAAATGACAACGTGGTAACCTAGACAGTTATGTGTGTGGTCTCTCAGAAATTGAATTGATTTGTTAAAACTTAATTACAGTAGAATACGGAGAGGAACGACTTCATCGTGATACCAGTTTGTCTTCCAGAATGTTTATACTTGCCACAAAACAATCCTTCGTAAATTCACCACCAGCATTGGGAATAAGATCTCAGTGTGGATCCCTGGAATTTATTGCAGGACAAGAAAAGTACCCGGCACAAAGAGTTAATACGTACAGTGATAGGCAGCTTTCTCATAACCCTGATGTCAGTGGCAGTAAGGTAAGTGACATTCCTTCTTTTTTCCAGTTCCATTCAAGTGAAGCTTGGGGAATACAACCTGGCAGCCCAAGACGGCAGCGAGCAGACCATTAGTTCATCTAAAGTCATCCGTCACTCTGGCTACAATGCCAACACACTGAACAATGATATCATGCTCATCAAGCTTTCCAAAGCAGCCACACTCAACTCCTACGTCAACACAGTTCCTCTGCCTACCAGCTGTGTGACCGCTGGAACAACGTGCCTGATCTCTGGATGGGGCAACACACTCAGCAGCGGCTGTGAGTGCTGCGTGGGAATGTGTCTGAGGACACTGGACATAGTCTAAGACCTCACAATGAAGTCCAAACAGTGCAGGGTAAAGAACAGAGAAGTGCTGCAGGGCAAGCCTTTTTGAAGAATGATTTTAAATTATCAGTCTATGTAGGACAACAATCATTTAGCTGCCCTGATGGCAAGACTTTCTAAGATCTTTGATCCTGTTTTATTTTGTGAAGACGGAATCATTTATGTCACTCAAGTGCCCTTCACTCAGATGTGTGGCAATCTGGACATTTTGTGTCTTGGCACCATCAGCCGTGCAGTTCCAAGCACTAGGGATTTACTAGTTATCTGAGTTCTGAGAATATTATAAAAACGTGTGAATGTGGATCTAAAACTGCTACAAAAGAGCTCCACTCTTTTCCACTGATGGTCAGAAGCACGGCTGGGGACCGCTGTCTAATTCTCTGGCCAAAACAAACCTGCACCGGAGATGGGGCTAGTTTGCCTGCGGCCCCAGATTTCTGCGTCATACGTACTGAAAGAGTAGTTCTTAGTTCCAAGCCTGCCAGCTGGTGGCTTTCTAGATGCAGGGTAGAACAGAGGGCCCATGGGTAGAATTTGTTTCATCTAAACAAAGAGACTTACAGCTCGGAAACAAAATGAGGACTGCTAAAACACGGTGTCCAGCAATGACTTTTCTGTTAAGAAAGATGTTTTTTCCAGGCTCTAAAATTCTATCAGCTATGCCATCATAGATGCCTGAATAGAGGAAAAGACTCCTGCCAGGTAAAACAACTGCCTCTCCTATCTGTACCTTTCCTTTATTCTCCTAGTAGAGGATGAGATCATGTTAGAGATACTCAGTGGCATGTTTGAAACCATTTTTTTAACTAAAGTATGCTAGCTCTTGCACTTTGGGCTACCGAAAATGGAGACGTGCTGCACCAGAAAATAAACAATAATCGCAGAGGCTATAACCTAGGATGCAAATGTTAGTATTGGATTCAATGAGAATAAAATATCACCATACCAACATCCAGGAAGTCTGGAAAATGAACACACCTGGTAATTGCACTGCATGTTGTGTATGCTTGATTCTGTGGAAAAGTTTTGCAGAATAATGTGCCAGAAAAGGTTTCTGAGCACCTGCCAAGAACGGCACCCATGAAAAATAAGTAACTTACTACTGTCTGTGATGCCTTAGAAGTACGGCATGTTAGCATCAGGTGCAGAATTGTAAGCAGAAATTATCTTTGTATGAAAAAGTCTCCCTCTAGAATCTCAGTGGGTTCTGGGAATCATGGCTTACTGCTGATGCTGATAACATTTGCTGAGCATCTGTATCTTTATCTGTACAGGGGGATTCCGGTGGTCCAGTCGTCTGCAATGGTCAGCTTCAGGGTATTGTTTCCTGGGGCTTTGGATGTGCACAAAAAGGTTATCCTGGTGTTTACACTAAGGTTTGCAATTATGTTTCCTGGATTAAAACGACTATGTCTTCCAACTGAGACACTCATTTTACGTGACCTGCTTTTCCTCCTCCTCATTTCCTTCTGCTTTGGAATTGGATGTACACACCTTCACAAAAAATAAACATTTTCAGGCAGCCCTTCTTTGTGCAGTTCCTCCATGGGTTATTTCATGGGGAACACCGACAAGTAATATCACTATCTCTCTCTCTCTCTATTTATCTAATACTTGTGGTGTCTCTCAACTAGAAGAATCTTGGAATGCTTTCTAGCCTCAACTTCAGGAGTCCTTCAGCCAGTTTTGTACAAGCATCCTGAAGCAGGAGATATTTTCTGTTTATAATCATATAGTCAAATGCTACACATCTACATAAAACAGCTGAAGGAGCGTGGCGAACTACAGAGGCAACACACTTCTATTACAGAAAACAGCAGGCAGCAAATCAAACGCTCCCGATCACCCCTAACCCACAGTCATATGACTGAATATTTCCTAGTGCAAAATCACTGAAAGCTCTACCTGGGGAATGAAGGCAAGCTCTTGCTAGGGCTTGTTCTCTTAATGTACCAGTACTGTGACCTACCAAGGCTATTTTACTAAATTGCTGGGGCTGCTGTCCGTACCATTTTGCTCATTGGACATGCTGGGCTTTCTTAGTTTTCCTGGAACAGTCAAAAGAACAGAGATGTTCCTGAGCTTTGGTTTTGCATCCTGTTGTCCCAGTCTGCCCCAAGAGAGTCCATGAAAAAAACTGCCAAAGTTGCCCAGGAGCTGTGCAGTTGTCTCCCGGGGAAAAGAAAAAAAGAAAAAAGAAAAGAGAAAAAAGAAATGGGAGAGGAGAAAAGTGGGGCACAAAGGAACAAATGCCATTTTCAATTGGAGAGGTTTTTGCGTAGCTCCTTCAGATTCTTTGTTGTCGATATACCTCTTAGGTACGTAATAGGTGCCTGAGCCAGGAAAAAAGTACAATATACAAACAAGATCAGACCATAGCATGATATCTCACTGCTCTGAAAGTCCTTGATGAATTCCTTCTCAGCATCTTCCTTTGTGGCTTTCTTTGTTCCTATAAAAATCATCCTTCCCTTCAGTCTGTTTGTACCAGGAGACAGAGATCTTACCGGGGAGCTGTTGAAAGTCACAGGTTTTCCCTCCACGGCCAGTGTGAGTGGAGACTTAAATATCCTTGCCTCATATTATCAGCCAAGAAGCAAATTTGTTACCTGATGTGCAACGAGCCAATTCCCACACACGCAAGAGAGAGATTTCTTTTTATTTGGGCCCGGGTGCTGGAAAGTTGAATGCTTCCAGAAATCAAGGACAATAACGAAAATGTCTTCACTGTGTTTGTGCATTAAATTCCCATATATTCCATCTACCTAATACAGAAGGAACAACTACTACCTACGTATTAATAAGGTTAAACAACTGCGATAATCCATCCCCTTCTGGACTCATTCCCAGCCAGCTGTTCTTGCATGGGGTTGTTCACGGGTCTTACACGACCTTCCGTGATTGTTGGGAGAATGCTCCTCTTCATCCTTCTATCCTTATATGGTCACCTTAGAACAAGCTGAACAGTTCTCCTCTGGCCAATACTCCAAGAGGAACAATTTTATTTGATTAATCTGATAACGTAAGACATTCTGCTCGATCAAAGTATTTTGCATTTCTGTTGATTAAACACAGACAATATCCCCTTCTTTCTAAACAAAGACCTGTTTCTCCATATCATGTGTAGAACAAGCAAAGGCAATCACAGAGCCTTTATTTCAGAAATAGGCACTATAGGAAAAGATATCCAGTAGGAACTAACTCACCCCTCCTGGTAACAGTGTGGAGAAAGGGACGGTCTGAGGAATGTGACCCTGCACCGTTCATACCGTCGTGCCACCAGAGAGAAGGGCGGGGGCAAAGGGGGACCCGCGCAGACTCAGACCGCACAGGAACTATCGCGGAGACGGAAGGGGTGGCTCCAGACCACACCCGCCCCGCTCCAGGCACCCACACACTCACATAGCCCAACCATTGGTTCATGCTGTGACCATGGAATCACGGAGTTACCTAGATCTATCTGTGTCCATGACAGGAGGACAGCAGGCCCACAGGCCTGGAAAAGAAGGAAAGAGAGAAAAAAAAGCGTCAACAGTTCACAGGCCGGTCTGCTCTGGTCTCGTGAACCGAGGAGGAGTTATTAAGTAGCACTGAGGAGGAATGTTGATTTACTAAATACGATATCAGAATGCAAGATAACACAATAGAACGCAATTCAATTGGAATCGAGGCCACCAAAATCAAATAAAATGAGAGAGAGCATGTCCAAATCGAAGGACCTACTCTAAAGCTGCAGGCAAAAAGCAGCAAGGCACCATGTGCTTCTCAACAGTTAACAAAGAGACAGAGGCTCCTGAGCTGCCAGGAGCTCCACCTCTCTTCCTCTGGGCACAAAGTCCTCGGGGGAATGCAGGCCCTCCGCCCCTCCCCCTCCAAGAACCAAGCCCCCAGAAAGAGTGGTCCATGGAGCTGGAACAATAACTCTTCAACTCCCAGTGCTTTACATGATGTTATGATGTGGAATACCGACAACTAAGAAGTCATAAAACCAGAACACTTCCCTCTGAGAGAGTTTAGAAATATCCACCAGGTTTCAGTATGTGTACTGAATTCAGTATGGAGGGATGAAAATGTTGGAGGACAGTGAAGAGGATGAGGAAGATGGGGGAAAATACACATTTCTATCGTACACAGAGCACGTCCTTGACTACGAGGGATGAGCATGTTGGGAAGAGTAGTTTGGAAACAGTCTCTGTCCTCTGCCACTGTCTACTCCATGTCTCAATGCGTTCTGTAGGCAAAGAAGAAATTCCGCTTTCTAGATCATATGCCTGACTTGATATTCAAACTGTTGAAATGTTCTTATGGGCTCTCCCTTCTGATATGGTATTTTATTCATCGGGATATTGAAACTGTAGTTAATACTGGTGTGGCAATACTTTGGCAAATAGAAAAGACCCTAAATACGGAAGGAGTTATGATTGCCCCTGAAAAGGTACAACTCTCTGCGCCCCGGAAGTACTTAGGATGGACACTGACTAACACGATAGTAACCCCACAGAAACTGCAACTGAATACTAAAATAGAGACTCTACATGATGCCCAAAGGTTTCTGGGGGACTTAAAGTGGTTGAGCCCTGTGGTGGGCATCCCAAACGAACTCTTAGAGTCGTTGAGACCTTTGTTACGGGGCACTGACCCGGCCCAGCCTGTAACGGTGACAATGCAGCACAAACGTCTACTACAACAGATTATGGACTGCATTATACACGGCAGTGTTCGGAGACATGACCCTGACCTCCCCATACAGGTTATGGTATGGTATGGACCCAAGTACCTTTTAGGAGCGTTGGCACAATCTAAAAAGAAAACAGGGGAGGTATGGGTACTAGAGTGGATCTGTCCCTCACTGCAGCGATCAAAAACACTTCTTCAAAAAACTGAGCTCCTGGCAGAAGTGATTAAGAAAGGGCGAGAACGTACCCTGCAAATCACAGGTATGGAGCCTGTGTGTGTACAGCTGCCAATGCAGAAGGACACTCTGACGTGGTATGTGCAGCATAGTCCAGAGTTACAGGATGCTCTCTTACGAGCTGGAAGTACAGTTTCAATGGAAAAGATTCTGAACGCGCCGCTACATTGGATTGGTCAGAGGAGTTGGCTCCGGATACCAAAGCAGCATGAGACGCCCTTGCAGAACGCAATCACGGCTTACACGGACACAGGATGGAAGTCTAGAACAGCAGCAGTGACCTGGCAGCAGGGTGGCTCCTGGAGACATCACCTCATTGCAGCCGATGATAAGGACTTATTGCAAACATTGGAGCTGGTGGCCGTTGTATGGGCCATGATGAACTTAATCGGCCCCCTTAATGTGGTCACCGACTCCCTTTATGTAGCTGGAGTATGCCACCGAATAGAGGAGGCCTACATAAAGGAAGTGCAGAATCGGCGGCTGTACGAGCTGTTCGTGCAGTTGCAGAGAGCAATCAGAATTAGGGAGCACTCATATGCAGTAATACATGTTCGAGGTCATAAATGGGAGATAGACTTGGGAGAGGGAAATGCGAGAGCTGATCGCTTGGTGTCACTGGCGCAGAGACCTTTAGTCTCCCAGCATGTCCTGGCCCGAGAGGCGCACTCTATGTTTCACCAGAATGCCAAGGGGCTAAGAAGGGAATATCAGATAACATATGAGGACGCTAAGGCAATTGTTAGATCGTGCCCAGTGTGCAGCCACCTTAATGGCGGTATGGGTCTCGGGCTAGGAGTTAACCCCAGGGGACTTAAAGCTAATGAAAATAGGCAGATGAATGTGACGCATGTGGGTGAGTTCGGGCAGCTGAAATATGTACACGTGTCTATAGGTACATATAGTCATTTTATGTGGGCCACCGCTCAACCTGGAGAAAAGGCTATGTATGTAGAAAGGCATCTCAGTTGTTGCTTTGCAGTTATGGGTATATCACTACAAATAAAAACAGACAATGGCCCAGCCTACACTAGTCGTAGGCTTGGGGAGTTTCTGCAAACATGGGGAGTAAAACACAGTACGGGTATCCCAAACTCGCCCACAGGCCAGGCAATAGTAGAACAGGGAAATTGTGGATGGACGGCTGACCCAGTGAGGTCATGTTTTTCTCCCCCTGGGTCAGTGCAAGTAAAACAGCTGCTATGGATCACTGTCTCACACAGAACAATGATGGGAGTAGGCGAAAGGAATGCAGAGCTGTGATAGAGACCGCTGTGCCAGGTGCTGTGAGACAAGCTGCAAGCAACTGCAAATTATGAGAACTGCACCAACACTGCCCTCTGTTCTTCTGTCTCATTATACTGCATGAAAATGTGTCTTTCAGGAACGTAATGAAAATGTATCTGAATTCCTGACAACTATTGATTATGTATTAGTTTGACCTATATCTATAGCACAATTTCTCCTGACGGTGTGCAAGTTAGGTGGAGTGATCCCCCTTGCACTATCAATAGACATCAGTTGACACATGCCTGCTCTATATCCTTACCAGATATAGGGTCTGAGTTCCGCAACTCAATTTTGCAACGAGAATAGATCCGCTCTGTTCGGCTGCGGGATCGGTTGAGAGAGGGGACACCTTTGGCGCGCCCCAAGATTTCTTGGAAGGTCTCCCTTCCTCACCCGATCACTGCAGGGACAGACAAGGACCATCCATTGGTGTATCAGGTATGTGTATAGAAAAGGGGGTGCCCGTAAGGCGTGAGGAGACGTCCTACGCAGGGTATGAAGGAGCGTGCCTGCTCGCCCCCCAAGGTACGTGAGCTCACAGGTTAGGTTGCCGGCTGGGGTAGGACTTGCAACTAATTGACTAATGTACTAGCGTTATTAAGATTCAAGCTAAAATATGTCGTCAGCATTGTGTATTATGTATAAACCACGTTTTTTGTTCTAAATGTCAGAGTGGGTGTGGTGTGAGTGAGACGCGTTCCTTTCAGGGAATGAGTGTCAGCCTGTTTATCTAGTACTGTGATCCGATTGCATGGAAGCGTGTAAGGGAACGTGGACAAGCTTCTGTGAGATCTGTTCCCAAGTGTTTATAACTGAACAATATCACTATACGGTGTTAAGGGTTTGTGGAAACTTTGAGGGAATTAGGAATCAATAAGAATTTTGTAAACATCATGGGAGGCTCCCAGGAGAAAGTTGTGTTTCCACAGGATCTGGCCCATTATGGGTTCCCAGTAAATGGACTAAGCCAGCCCCAAACATTAGCAACCCATCTCAACTTGATGACAACAACAGCGACTCCGGCGAGCGATAGCCACATGGTGTGCAAGACATTGTATACAGTGCCGTGACTCCCGAGCTGCGACTGGAATTCCCTTAGCAGATCGCATAAAATATCTCATCAGAAAGGTCTCTTGGACACTGGGAACTGCCAGGAGCAATTGGCGGTTACGAGACTCAGAAGCGCACTAAATGTGGGGATCGGGTACAGTGATTGATCCAGAGTGGGGACTGTGGTATTTTATTCATCGGGATTTTGAAACTGTAGCTAATACTGGTGTGCTGTGTAGTCTTTACTGTTAGTTTACTGACAAGGAATGCTTTGTAGAAGTGTGTAACATAAATCTAGTGTATTCTTATAGATAGTGATTGGTGTGCTGATAATCATGCTTTGTTTACTGTAATGCTAGCAAAAGATGATTCAAGATGCAATTCATACAACCTGGCTCGTACAAAAAGAAAACGGGGGAAATGTGGAGAGATTTATTGATGACTGGCTGACTGAGAAAAGCCATGCAGACACTGTGCATCTGGTTAAGCAACCTTGTTACGCGCAAGGTCAGGTATGAGAACTAGGAACAAAACAGGATGCCGATGGAGATAGCCGGCAACAGTGTTTTGAGAAGTCTGTAAGAGAGTGTTTGCTGAGAGATAACCTCAGAGCACAAAGATAGGCGTAGTTGACACTGACTAGCGAGCCAATCCTGAGCTTCACTTTAGCAATATGTATGAGCCTATTATCCACACTATAAATGTACATGCAGCTGAAACAATAAACGAGATTTGCTGATCATCTACTATGGTCGTCGCATTTCTCCCGCTGATTTCCTACAAGGAAGGATGCTGAAACCCCGACTGAGTGCCAAGGCAGCAGTGCAGCTGTCCGAACCTCTGGCTGTGTAGAGTCCATGAGCCTTTCCCCGGCATCGTGGGGAAAGCAGCAGTGAGAACAGCTGTGCGAGGTGTGAGCAGGTAGACGACCTGCTCCGACTTGTGATGAGGCTACAGGATGAAATACGTGGGTTAAAAACTGTCATGGGGGACAAACAGGAAAACCACAGTTCACCCACGCACTGGCACGTTATTCCAAAGGAAAGAACAGAAAACCCAAGGCAGTCTGTATCACATCAGGTCGAGGGGAAAAAGAATTCCAAGGCTGGAGGCAAGAACACAAAGGAAAAGAGCAGATGGAGACAAGTTTGTGCTTGAAGCCGAATACAAAAACCCTCCTTGCTTTCTCCAGCGACGCCCCCACCGTCCTCCCACCCTCCACCGGGTGCCCCTCTACAGCAGCTATGGGGCCCATCGGTGGCTGATAACAATCCACTCAGTCTGGACAAACTAATGAAACCAAACCACAAAAAGCCCTTCCCCAAAATCAAGACTACGCCGTTGAAGAATAAGAGATGGATAGTAGTTGTAGTGATTCCTCCCTGCAGGGAACTGAACATCCAAAATGCTGAGCAGACCCCCTTCTTCGAGAAATCTGCTGCCTTCCTGGGGCTTGAGAAAGAGGTGCCGCCAGGAAACCACCTTGACTGGTACAGCCATCAGACCATAACTCCTTAATGCTTTTCCATAGACGGAGAGACAAAGCAGGGGTGGGCAGTGGTAGGACAAGGGGGAATGGTTTTAAACTGGGACAGGGGAGGTTTAGGTTGGATATTTGGAAGAAGTTCTTCACCCAGAGGGTGGTGACGCACTGGAACGGGTTGCCCAAGGAGGTTGTGGATGCCCCATCCCTGGAGGCATTCAAGGCCAGACTGGATGTGGCTCTGGGCAGCCTGGTCTGGTGGTTGGAGACCCTGCACGTAGCAGGGTGTCGAGACTCGATGATCATTGCGGTCCTTTTCAACCCAGGCCATTCTGTGATTCTATGAAGCAGCTACATTTGTATCAAAGGCTATCAAAAGGGAGTTCAGGGCCTTGGAACAACAGCTGAAGGAACTGTCTCCTGTCTTGGGTGAGGACATGAAAACAAATCAAAGGATCTTATCCTTACATACATGGCTTGGTCACTGGTGCCATCGTCAGAACTCTGGTTTTTATTTTGGCAACCAAATGGCCTATATGGCACCAGGTTTGTGGGCACCAGGTGAGGTTTGCCTTTTTCAGAGGGGGAGAAGGGTCCTTGGGGCAAAACTAGAGGGCTCATTGGGATGGTTTTAAACTGGACCTGAATTGGGATGGGGGGGATAGAGAGCCTTCCCGTGATAAGGTGTGGGATGGCATAGCTAGATGAGAGGGACAGGGTACTAGTAAGGGGCTTGAAGGACCTGTTGCTCTGAGTGGCGCTGGCAACACTGCAGCACATATGAAATCCTGTGGTGATGAGGCGGTGGCAGCTGGGGCAATAGGAGAAGGCAGAGGGGAAAATCAAGGGGAATCCTTAAAGGAATTAAGGCGATATCCTTTAAGGACTTGACAAGACCAGCTGCCCAAGTGCCTCCACACCAATGCACACAGCCTGGGAAACAAACAGGAGATGCTGGAATCTACTGGGCTACTAGAAAACCACAATGTAGTTGCCATCACTGAAACCTGCTGGAATGATTCCTATGACTGGAGTGTGCCTGTTGACTGCTACGAGCTCTTCAGAAGGGACAGACGAGGAAGGAGGGGAGGTAGTGTTGCTATCTACATCATGAACGCAATAGAACCTGAAGACTTGTCTCTAAAGTATAGTCATGAGCAAGTCAAAAGCCTATGGGTGATGGTTAGAGACCTAGGCAGCAAGGGAAGCCTTGTGATCAGCGTCTACTACAGCGTCACCCAGTCAAGCAGAGCCTGTCAACCTCCAGCTCCAGGGGGCATCGCAATCGCAAGCACTCATCCTGCTGGAGGACTTCAACAAAGATGCAGTTCTTCCCATTATCTAAACATACTGCAGGGCTGCTCTTCAGTGAACGCTAACAAGCTTAACAATAGCATTACAGTTGGTATCAAAAGTAGGATCAGAATTTGTTCAGAGGTGGAAAGGGGAAAAAAGCAGAGAACAAGCAGAAGACACAGAGAGGAAACCACTACTTAAGTGGACAGAGCTGGAGGTCAAAAGTGGAAAAATAGTTCTACTGGTACACAGTGGACTGTGTGTTCAGGGGTCAGGTCTCCACTTGTATGGAGAGAGGTTTGCGTTGTGCTGCTCCAGCCTTCGTGTCACAGTGTATCTTGCTTAGCGCAGAAATAAGTGCCTGAGTCATTGAGTAGGACGTGATCTATCGCCATTGATAAGGATTTCTCCTTAGTCCCACTGCTTTGGAAGCGGCTTTTGAATTCTTCCTCAAACTCTGCTTTGCTACCTTCCACTGAACGAACAATCAGCTGCAAAGTGGCGTTCTTCCCCACTGGCAGCTTGTACCAGAACATGGTCCAGGCTCCACTCTCTTTGTCTGAACAGTTCAGAGTCAGAGAGTCTCCCAGTCGGACAATCATGTCTGGGGTTTGCTGAAGAGCCCAGCCTAGAAAAGGAAAGAAGAAAAGAAGCTGTGAGGAATGGAATGAGTTGAAAGAGACACAGAGACACATCCTTGAATTAATAGATGGGATGCCAGCGTGTCTTACGCTGTCCCATTTCTCTGGAAGGGACAGATAGGAGACAGAAAAAAACAATTTCAAGTGTACTACTAGTATTTTTTTCTTACATATATTTTTTTAAATACTAACTTCACCACCCTTGGTTGAAGTTTTAAAATGTGAAAAAAAAAAAAAAAAAAAAATGTGTAGACCAGCAGAGCTTTTTGAGTAAGACTGAGGAAAATTTCACCTCATTCATTGCTCATCCTCCCCAGGGAGCCCTGGGGAATGGAGCATTACCAACAACTGAACACATTGTTGAAGCACCAGCAGAAGGCTTGTCAAGGGAGAACAAAATTTACATACCTACATGGGCCAGGAAGGCCGTAAGAAACCAGCAGGGAAACATGGGAAAAGTGTTATCTTCTTCAGCTGGTCTGCCTGTGGTGCCAGCACTGACCTCGGAGCTCTGTTGTGTGAGGAGGAAACACTGAGGAAGGAAGAAATGCATGATGTTGAATTGGGCAGGACTGTGTGAGACCGCCCTGAGAGCAGTTGGTTAGAAAGCAGATGGTTGGCTGGGAATTGTGTGAAATACAGACAGTAGTAGGTGGTACAAACCCTGCACAGCTGGCTTTACGTGTGTGTATGTGTATGTGCGCAGTCACAGGAACGTGTGGGGACGGGATGGGAGCCTGAGTTTGAGACAAGGCATAGGGATGCTTTGGGGTTTTCCTCTCTTCCTCTTGAAACAGCTGAGATCTTCACAAAAGAGGTATTATGCAAAAAAATTACAGAGAAATGGGGCTCTGTTGTTCTCTTCTGTGCCCCACATCTAAGTTCCTGAAATTTCAACGATCCTGACCACAGACATTACAGCGCTGGATCTTCTCTGGTTAGGCCCATGCAGTTCATGCCACGTTCGTGCTTTGTTCATCATTCGGCCTGCCCTGGGCTGTCAATGGCTTCTGTGTGAGACTCATCAGCTACTCTGCAGGAGTGTAGAAGAGCACCTCCCTCCTTCTACCTTCCCGCTGCCGACAGCAGGGTTACTGACTGCAGTCTGTCTCGTTCAGTAAGCACTTGGAGACTATTAAAGCGTACTGGTACTTGACACTGAGAGGAAGGGCATTTGCTTCACAGGGACTGCAAGCATGTGGGTGGAAGAAGTAAACAGTCAGTGGAGGTGGTGAGGGGGCATCCGTCTTGTATGAGAGGTGAAGAGAGAGTCTGAGGAGACAGCAAGGGTGACTCAGAAAAACTGCGAGGGAAGAGAAAGGTACATCCTCCCTTGGTGCAGGCAGGAATGTGAGATTGGCCTCCGTGAGAAATCTTCTGCTTGCACTGCATCTCTTGTTTAAAAGAACGGCTTGCCGTTTTTTTTTTTTTTTTTTTTTTCTGTTTTTAATTCTATTTTGTCTCTCGTTGCATTTAAGCATCACGAAGTACTTGACTTCTGTCAACAGTTTTTGAGGTTATCTTTTGGGAGTTGACATGATGAATTTGGCAGCTCCTTGGATAATGGTTGTTTGTCAAACACACTAGCATTTAACAAACTCCGCATCATAAGCATTAACACTCTTTCAGAGAATTTTGGGAGCTCTCACTGTTTGTGATCACTCTGTTTGTGTTCACATACATTGTATCCACAAATATCAACTTCTACTGAGATTGTTTTGTGGCAAAAATCACTACCTGTAAAGTAAAAGCCACCGCATTTCTTAGATTGACACGATCCTTTAGATTAAATGGGTGAAATGCTTTCAAATAGAAATTGTGAGCATTCCACATTTAAACAAAGTATCTTAGGAGATGGAGGGCCACATAAAGTACTTTTCTCATATTCTGTTTTTGAAATTACTTCTGAATATTTTGTTTGAGAAAACACTCTATCATTCAGATAGAAAGAAGCACGTTGCTGAAGAAAATGCTTTTTTCTTTAAAGAAACTTAAGAAATGGATAGAAATGGCGTTTTTGTTTCAGTTTTTTTTTTTTTTTTTTAATAGATGTAAAATATCTTTCAATCCACTACATACAACATTCTGCTTCTGGATTCTGCCTGCTTTCTTAAAAATGGCACCAACAGCACAGAGAGATCTCAAGGGGTTACTATGAACAAGTGCTATGAGAAACCACCAATCTTCCAAAACGCAAGTATATCTTTATTTTGAAAGTTGTTCTTTGAAATAATTAAAGAGAGCTCTATATCGTATGAAAGGTTTATTATTAACTGTTACGTTATCTGTAATTACTATCAGTACCTTCTAATGTAGGATATCAGTACCTTCATTTGGATCTTCAAGGTTTCCACTGTTTTTTTTTTTTTTCCTGGAGAAAAGACCTCCAGACCACTCTTTTCCTCCAGACCACACCCGCCCCGCTCCAGGCACCCGCACACTCACGTAGCCCAACCATTGGTTCATGCTGTGACCATGGAATCACGGAGTTACCTAGATCTATGTGTGCCCATGACAGGGGGACAGCAGGCCCACAGGCCTTGAAAAGAAGGTAAGAGAGAAAAAAAAGCGTCAACAGTTCACAGGCCGGTCTGCTCTGGTCTCGTGACCAGAGGAGGAGTTATTAAGTAGCACTGAGGAGGAATGTTGATTTACTATATATGATATCAGAATGCAAGATAACACAATAGAATGCAATTCAATTGGAATCGAGGCCACCAAAATCAAATAAAATGAGAGAGAGCATGTCCAAATCGAAGGACCTACTCTAAAGCTGCAGGCAAAAAGCAGCAAGGCACCATGTGCTTCTCAACGGTGAACAAAGAGACAGAGGCTCCTGAGCTGCCAGGAGCTCCACCTCTCTTCCTCTGGGCACAAAGTCCTCGGGGGAATGCAGGCCCTCCGCCCCTCCCCCTCCAAGAACCAAGCCCCCAGAAAGAGTGGTCCATGGAGCTGGAACAATAACTCTTCAACTCCCAGTGCTTTACATGATGTTATGATGTGGAATACCGACAACTAAGAAGTCATAAAACCAGAACACTTCCCTCTGAGAGAGTTTAGAAATATCCACCAGGTTTCAGTATGTGTACTGAATTCAGTATGGAGGGATGAAAATGTTGGAGGACAGTGAAGAGGATGAGGAAGATGGGGGAAAATACACATTTCTATCGTACACAGAGCACGTCCTTGACTACGAGGGATGAGCATGTTGAGAAGAGTAGTTTGGAAACAGTCTCTGTCCTCTGCCACTATCTACTCCATGTCTCAATGCGTCCTGTAGGCAACGAAGAAATTCCGCTTTCTCGATTATATGCCAGACTTGATATCCAAACTGTTGAAATATTCTTATGGGCTCTCCCTTCTGATATGGTTGGAACATCACTTATAGCCATGATAGACCCTACCACGGAAAGGTAGCTTACAAAGCTGCTCCCTTTCTGTACGCGTACTGGGTCTGTCTGGAATGGAATTTGCCCCTATGGAAGCCCGTGTAGTACTGTGCTTTGCACAGGTTGATATCACACCAGTGTTTTACCTACTGTTTGTCATCAGAAAGTCTGGGAAGAAAACTCTCTACCTCCAGTGTGCTATTAGAAAGCGACGTTATTTTAGTTTGCCATTATGTTCCGGACAAGTTGGCAAATCAAGCACATGCTCTCGGAGTTCAGGTTCCACGTTTAAACAGTTAAGACATACAGATGCAATATGTTTCCCAGTAACACCATATATATAAATTCTTTTCCAAGAACTCATTAATAAACGCTTATGTCTCTGCAAGCATGCGCAGTGAGGCTGTATGACCAGCTACTTCATCCCCTTTATTTCAGCTTCAGCTTCATCACAGTGACTTTCAGCTGACCTTCAGCTGTTTTCCCCCAATTTGGCGAATTTCTGTTGCTCATTACGCCATAAAGAGCAACCTTTTATCTTGGTACACTACAACTCAAAACAATTAATATGAAATCCGAGCAAAAGTTCTTGCACTTGGTGGATACAAAGTGGCTTCCAGTACATACTATGTAGGTCAAAAGTAGACTGTTGTGGCTTTGGCGCTTCAGTGAAGCAAGGTTCATTCAAAACAAGACTGATCACGTACCAAGCAAACTGGAAAATTCTAGTACTAGCACACTTCAATTCTTTTTGCTAAACTAATACACTTAAATTAACATGTATTGATCCCTATTGCTAAACCAGCCTACATCATGCTAAGCAGTGCCTGCACAGCATCCAGGTGGCCTCTCAAGCTGGCCCCCAGCCCCTAACAAAGGCCAGTCTGCTGGCAGCGGGTGAGAAAGTGGTGGGGAGGGGGCTTAGCCAGGACAGCTGACCTAAACTGACCAAAGGGATATTCCGTGCTGTATGGCATTATTATTATTATTTGTTTTTTAGCACAGACTTTGTGTGAGTCAGCTGCATAGCGGAAATTGGCACCAAGGGAGCCTTCACAGAAAGGTAAACATGGCGGAAACAGCCGTCGCGAAGGGACGTCCCCGACGTTCGGCAGCACTGACGCGCTGCGGCGGAGCCGGGGGCGACAGCGGCCGAAGCCCCTGCGTGTACAAAACCTGCCGCTAGGGGGCGGCGCGAACGGGACGGGCAAACGGCGCGGCGGGTCAGAAGGGCGCGGCGCGGCAGTTGGCGCGGGCGGCTCGAGCACGGAGGGAGAGATTGTCACCGTCCGCGGGCACAGACTTAGTCATGGTATCCACGCGAAGGAGAGCAAGGATGTCTGCCCCTGCCAGGAAGGATGCTGAAACCCCGACTGAGTGCCGAGGCAGCCGTGCAGCTGTCCGAACCTCTGGCTGTGTAGAGTGCATGAGCCTTTCCCCGGCATCGTGGGGAAAGCAGCAGTCAGAACAGCTGTGTGAGGTGTGAGCAGGTAGACGACCTGCTCCGACTTGTGATGAGGCTACAGGATGAAATACGTGCGTTAAAAACTGTCATGGGGGACAAACAGGAAAACCACAGTTCACCCACGCACTGGCACGTTATTCCAAAGGAAAGAACAGAAAACCCAAGGCAGTCTGTATCACATCAGGTCGAGGGGAAAAAGAATTGCAAGGCTGGAGGCAAGAACACAAAGGAAAAGAGCAGATGGAGACAAGTTTGTGCTTGAAGCCGAATACAAAAACCCTCCTTGCTTTCTCCAGCGACCCCCCCACCGTCCTCCCACCCTCCGCCGGGTGCCCCTCTCCAGCAGCTATGGGGCCCATCTGTGGCTGATAACAATCCACTCAGTCTGGACAAACTAATGAAACCAAACCACAAAAAGCCTTTCCCCAAAATCAAGACTACGCCGTTGAAGAATAAGAGATGGATAGTAGTTGTAGGTGATTCCTCCCTGCAGGGAACTGAACATCCAAAATGCTGAGCAGACCCCCTTCTTCGAGAAATCTGCTGCCTTCCTGGGGCTTGAGAAAGAGGTGCCACCAGGAAACCACCTTGACTGGTACAGCCATCAGACCATAACTCCTTAATGCTTTTCCATAGACGGAGAGACAAAGCAGGGGTGGGCAGTGGTAGGACAAGGGGGAATGGTTTTAAACTGGGACAGGGGAGGTTTAGGTTGGATGTTAGGAAGAAGTTCTTCACCCAGAGGGTGATGACGCACTGGAACGGGTTGCCAAGGAGGTTGTGGATGCCCCATCCCTGGAGGCATTCAAGGCCAGGCTGGATGTGGCTCTGGGCAGCCTGGTCTGGTGGTTGGCGACCCTGCACGTAGCAGGGTGTTGAGACTCAATGATCATTGCGGTCCTTTTCAATCCAGGCCATTCTATGATTCTATGAAGCAGCTACATTTGTATCAAAGGCTATCAAAAGGGAGTTCAGGGCCTTGGAACAACAGCTGAAGGAACTGTCTCCTGTCTTGGGTGAGGACATGGAAACAAATCAAAGGATCTTATCCTTACATACATGGCTTCGTCACTGGTGCCATCGTCAGAACTTTGTTTTTTATTTTGGCTACCAAATGGCCTATATGGCACCAGGTTTGTGGGCACCAGGTGAGGTTTGCCTTTTTCAGAGGGGGAGAAGGGTCCTTGGGGAAAAACTAGAGGGCTCATTGGGATGGTTTTAAACTGGACCTGAATTGGGATGGGGGGGATAGAGAGCCTTCCCGTGATAAGGTGTGGGATGGCATAGCTAGATGAGAGGGACAGGGTACGAGCAAGGGGCTTGAAGGACCTGTTGCCCTGAGTGGCGCTGGCAACACTGCAGCACATATGAAATCCTGTGGTGATGAGGCGGTGGCATCTGGGGCAATAGGAGAAGGCAGAGGGGAAAATCAAGGGGAATACTTCAAGGAATTAAGGAGTTATCCTTTCAGGACTTGACAAGACCAGCTGCCCAAGTGCCTCCACACCAATGCACACAGCCTGGGAAACAAACAGGAGATGCTGGAATCTACTGGGCTACTAGAAAACCACAATGTAGTTGCCATCACTGAAACCTGGTGGAATGGTTCCTATGACTGGAGTGTGCCTGTTGACTGCTACGAGCTCTTCAGAAGGGACAGACGAGGAAGGAGGGGAGGTAGTGTTGCTATCTACATCATGAACGCAATAGAACCTGAAGACTTGTCTCTAAAGTATAGTCATGAGCAAGTCAAAAGCCTATGGGTGATGGTTAGAGACCTAGGCAGCAAGGGAAGCCTTGTGATCAGCGTCTACTACACGTCACCCAGTCAAGCAGAGCCTGTCAACCTCCAGCTCCAGGGGGCATCGCAATCGCAAGCACTCATCCTGCTGGAGGACTTCAACAAAGATGCAGTTCTTCCCATTATCTAAACATACTGCAGGGCTGCTTTTCAGTGAACACTAACAAGCTTAACAATAGCATTACAGTTGGTATCAAAAGTAGGATCAGAATTTGTTCAGAGGTGGAAAGGGGAAAAAAGCAGAGAACAAGCAGAAGACACAGAGAGGAAACCACTACTTAAGTGGACAGAGCTGGAGGTCAAAAGTGGAAAAACAGTTCTACTGGTACACAGTGGACTGTGTGTTCAGGGGTCAGGTCTCCACTTGTATGGAGAGAGGTTTGCGTTGTGCTGCTCCAGCCTTCGTGTCACAGTGTATCTTGCTTAGCGCAGAAATAAGTGCCTGAGTCATTGAGTAGGACGTGATCTATCGCCATTGATAAGGATTTCTCCTTAGTCCCACTGCTTTGGAAGCGGCTTTTGAATTCTTCCTCAAACTCTGCTTTGCTACCTTCCACTGAACGAACAATCAGCTGCAAAGTGGCGTTCTTCCCCACTGGCAGCTTGTACCAGAACATGGTCTGGATTACACTCTCTTTGTCTGAACAGTTCAGAGTCAGAGAGTCTCCCAGTCCGACAATCATGTCTGGGGTTTGCTGAAGAGCCCAGCCTAGAAAAGGAAAGAAGAAAAGAAGCTGAGAGGAATGGAATGAGTTGAAAGAGACACAGAGACACATCCTTGAATTAATAGATGGGATGCCAGCATGTCGGACGCTGTCCCATTTCTCTGGAAGGGACAGATAGGAGACAGAAAAAAACAATTTCAAATGTACTACTAGTATTTTTTTTTTTCTTACATATATTTTTTTAAATACTAACTTCACCACCCTTGGTTGAAGTTTTAAAATGTGACAGAAAAAAAAAAAAATGTGTAGACCGGCAGATCTTTTTGAGTAAGAGACTGAGGAAAATTTCACCTCACTCATTGCTCATCCTCCCCAGGGAGCCCTGGGGAATGGAGCATTGCCAACAACTGAACACATAGTTGAAGCACCAGCAGAAGGCTTGTCAAGGGAGAACAAAATTTACATACCTACATGGGCCAGGAAGGCCGTAAGAAACCAGCAGGGAAACATGGGAAAAGTGTTATCTTCTTCAGCTGATCTGCCTGTGGTGCCAGCACTGACCTAGGAGCTCTGTTGTGTGAGGAGGAAACATTGAGGAAGGAAGAAATGCAAGATGTTGGAGTGGGCAGGACTGTGTGAGACCGCCCAGAGAGCAGTTGGTTAGAAAGCAGATGGTTGGCTGGGAATTGTGTGAAATACAGACAGTAGTAGGTGGTACAAACCCTGCACAGCTGGCTTTACGTGTGTGTATGTGTATGTGCGCAGCCACAGGAACGTGTGGGGACGGGATGGGAGCCTGAGTTTGAGACAAGGCATAGGGATGCTTTGGGGTTTTCCTCTCTTCCTCTTGAAACAGCTGAGATCTTCACAAAAGAGGTATTATGCAAAAAAAATTACAGAGAAACGGGGCTCTGTTGTTCTCTTCTGTGCCCCACATCTAAGTTCCTGAAATTTCAACGATCCTGACCACAGACATTACAGCGCTGGATCTTCTCTGGTTAGGCCAATGCAGTTCATGCCACGTTCGTGCTTTGTTCATCATTCGGCCTGCCCTGGGCTGTCAATGGCTTCTGTGTGAGACTCATCAGCTACTCTGCAGGAGTGTAGAAGAGCACCTCCCTCCTTCTACCTTCCCGCTGCCGACAGCAGGGTTACTGACTGCAGTCTGTCTCGTTCAGTAAGCACTTGGAGACTACTAAAGCGTACTGGTACTTGACACTGAGAGGAAGGGCATTTGCTTCACAGGGACTGCAAGCATTTGGGTGGAAGAAGTAAACAGTCAGTGGAGGTGGTGAGGGGGCATCCGTCTTGTATGTGAGGTGAAGAGAGAGTCTGAGGAGACAGCAAGGGTGACTCAGAAAAACTGCGAGGGAAGAGAAAGGTACACCCTCCCTTGGTGCAGGCAGGAATGTGAGATTGGCCTCCGTGAGAAATCTTCTGCTTGCACTGCATCTGTTGTTTAAAAAAACAGCTTGCCGTTTTTTTTTCCTATTTTTTATTCTAATTTGTCTCTCGTTGCATTTAAGCATCACGAAGTACATGACTTCTGTCAACAGTTTTTGAGGTTATCTTTTGGGAGTTGACATGATGAATTTGGCAGCTCCTTGGATAATGGTTGTTTGTCAAACACACTAGCATTTAACAAACTCCGCATCATAAGCATTAACACTCGTTCAGAGAATTTTGGGAGCTCTCGCTGTTTGTGATCACTGTATTTGTGTTCACATACATTGTATCCACAAATATCAACTTCTACTGAGATTCTTTTGTGGCAAAAATCACTATCTGTAAAGTAAAAGCCACCGCATTTCTTAGATTGACACGATCCTTTAGATTAAATGGGTGAAATGCTTTCAAATAGAAATTGTGAGCATTCCACATTTAAACAAAGTATCTTAGGAGATGGAGGGCCACATAAAGTACTTTTCTCATATTCTGTTTTTGAAATTACTTCTGAATATTTTGTTTGAGAAAACACTCTATCATTCAGATAGAAAGAAGCACGTTGCTGAAGAAAATGCTTTTTTCTTTAAAAAAACTTAAGAAATGGATAGAAATGGCGTTTTTGTTTCAGTTTTTTTTTAATAGATGTAAAATATCTTTCAATCCTCTACATACAACGTTCTGCTTCTGGATTCTGCCTGCTTTCTTAAAAATGGCACCAACAGCACAGAGAGTTCTCAAGGGGTTACTATGAACAAGTGCTATGAGAAACCACCAATCTTCCGAAACGCAAGTATGTCTTTATTTTGAAAGTTGTTCTTTGAAATAATTAAAGAGAGCTCTATATCTTATGAAAGGTTTATTATTAACTGTTACGTTATCTGTAATTACTATCAGTACCTTCTAATGTAGGATATCAGTACCTTCATTTGGATCTTCAAGGTTTCCACTGTTTGTTTTTTGTCCTGGAGAAAACCTTGGGTTAACGATATGCCATTTCAGAAGATGTATTTCTAGAAGTTCAAGTTGCCAGTCCACCAGTCTGGGATCGAGGCTGTGTCAAGATCATGAAATTCTTAGTGTTAGTCGCCTTTGTTGGTGTGGCTGGTGCGTGTATTTTTACTTTTATTTTTGTAATCTAAAATGAAACCTATTTCTGAGGAAACTTGTAGCATAATCTGTCGTGAGAAATTGCAGTTGAGTTTACATTTGCAAAAGGCTTAAGGCAAAGCACTTCTACTTCTTTTGACTCCTAACTATCCGCCCAGAATAACTTATTTCACGAGTCATGAAGGCCTTCATGGTTCTTGACCGGGGAACGCTACAGTGCTTACCCAGGTTCAAAAAAGAAGACCATGTAAATTCATGAATCTTCCACTGAAAATGAATTACAAAGCACCTCTTTCTCAGGGAATCTTGAAGCTACTGTAAATTCTTTGAATATGGGAGAGTGCCCAAGGAGATGTGACTGCAGACTTGTCTTGTACTTTCATTGCCTCCTATTGACTGCTACTACGGACAAGATCCTGGTACAGACAAACCTTTGGTCTTATCCAACAAGAACATTTGTATATTATCAAGTTCACTCTGGAAATAGCATCCAGGGCTTCAGACACAGACAGATGGTCTGCCAATCTAAATTCAATCAGCTTATTTTAGGCAGAAGCGAACAAATGTGTGCTAGAGTTAACCATAACTGCTACTGTGCATTTTTGTAGAACCAGAGCCTATGCGTGAGATGTTTCAGTCAGTCACAGGGCCACGGAGGCTACAGCTGTGCAAGGAGTGCTGTACCCTACCAGGTGTCTCTGAATTCTGGATATCACTTCTGTGGAGGCTCTCTCATCAGCAGCCAATGGGTGCTGTCAGCTGCTCACTGCTACAAGTCGTGAGTGGAAAAAATATATCCCATAATCTACCTCTTTTCTCCAGTTCACTTTTGCCGGGAATGTAGAGCTATGAGATCCAAACATATAAGTAACTCAGTTCTCACAGAAGACAACTGAGGAATGAGTGGGTCATTCAGAAAGATGGGCTGATGCATCACAAGAGGTTTTCCCCTTCTGCAAATGTTTTTCTGAATGCAGATTACTTCCTGAAATGACAACGTGGTAACCTAGACAGTTATGTGTGTGGTCTCTCAGAAATTGAATTGATTTGTTAAAACTTAATTACAGTAGAATACGGAGAGGAACGACTTCATCGTGATACCAGTTTGTCTTCCAGAATGTTTATACTTGCCACAAAACAATCCTTCGTAAATTCACCACCAGCATTGGGAATAAGATCTCAGTGTGGATCCCTGGAATTTATTGCAGGACAAGAAAAGTACCCGGCACAAAGAGTTAATACGTACAGTGATAGGCAGCTTTCTCATAACCCTGATGTCAGTGGCAGTAAGGTAAGTGACATTCCTTCTTTTTTCCAGTTCCATTCAAGTGAAGCTTGGGGAATACAACCTGGCAGCCCAAGACGGCAGCGAGCAGACCATTAGTTCATCTAAAGTCATCCGTCACTCTGGCTACAATTCCAACACACTGAACAATGATATCATGCTCATCAAGCTTTCCAAAGCAGCCACACTCAACTCCTACGTCAACACAGTTCCTCTGCCTACCAGCTGTGTGACCGCTGGAACAACGTGCCTGATCTCTGGATGGGGCTACACACTCAGCAGGGTAGAACAGAGGGCCCATGGGTAGAATTTGTTTCATCTAAACAAAGAGACTTACAGCTCGGAAACAAAATGAGGACTGCTAAAACACGGTGTCCAGCAATGACTTTTCTGTTAAGAAAGATGTTTTTTCCAGGCTCTAAAATTCTATCAGCTATGCCATCATAGATGCCTGAATAGAGGAAAAGACTCCTGCCAGGTAAAACAACTGCCTCTCCTATCTGTACCTTTCCTTTATTCTCCTAGTAGAGGATGAGATCATGTTAGAGATACTCAGTGGCATGTTTGAAACCATTTTTTTATCTAAAGTATGCTAGCTCTTGCACTTTGGGCTACCGAAAATGGAGACGTGCTGCACCAGAAAATAAACAATAATCGCAGAGGCTATAACCTAGGATGCAAATGTTAGTATTGGATCCAATGAGAATAAAATATCACCATACCAACATCCAGGAAGTCTGGAAAATGAACACACCTGGTAATTGCACTGCATGTTGTGTATGCTTGATTCTGTGGAAAAGTTTTGCAGAATAATGTGCCAGAAAAGGTTTCTGAGCACCTGCCAAGAACGGCACCCATGAAAAATAAGTAACTTACTACTGTCTGTGATGCCTTAGAAGTACGGCATGTTAGCATCAGGTGCAGAATTGTAAGCAGAAATTATCTTTGTATGAAAAAGTCTCCCTCTAGAATCTCAGTGGGTTCTGGGAATCATGGCTTACTGCTGATGCTGATAACATTTGCTGAGCATCTGTATCTTTATCTGTACAGGGGGATTCCGGTGGTCCAGTAGTCTGCAATGGTCAGCTTCAGGGTATTGTTTCCTGGGGTTTTGGATGTGCACAAAAAGGTTATCCTGGTGTTTACACTAAGGTTTGCAATTATGTTTCCTGGATTAAAACGACTATGTCTTCCAACTGAGACACTCATTTTACGTGACCTGCTTTTCCTCCTCCTCATTTCCTTCTGCTTTGGAATTGGATGTACACACCTTCACAAAAAATAAACATTTTCAGGCAGCCCTTCTTTGTGCAGTTCCTCCATGGGTTATTTCATGGGGAACACCGACAAGTAATATCACTATCTCTCTCTCTCTCTATTTATCTAATACTTGTAGTGTCTCTCAACTAGAAGAATCTTGGAATGCTTTCTACCCTCAACTTCAGGAGTCCTTCAGCCAGTTTTGTACAAGCATCCTGAAGCAGGAGATATTTTCTGTTTATAATCATATAGTCAAATGCTACACATCTACATAAAACAGCTGAAGGAGCGTGGCGAACTACAGAGGCAACACACTTCTATTACAGAAAACAGCAGGCAGCAAATCAAACGCTCCCGATCACCCCTAACCCACAGTCATATGACTGAATATTTCCTAGTGCAAAATCACTGAAAGCTCTACCTGGGGAATGAAGGCAAGTTCTTGCTAGGGCTTGTTCTCTTAATGTACCAGTACTGTGACCTACCAAGGCTATTTTACTAAATTGCTGGGGCTGCTGTCCATACCATTTTGCTCATTGGACATGCTGGGCTTTCTTAGTTTTCCTGGAACAGTCAAAAGAACAGAGATGTTCCTGAGCTTTGGTTTTGCATCCTGTTGTCCCAGTCTGCCCCAAGAGAGTCCATGAAAAAAACTGCCAAAGTTGCCCAGGAGCTGTGCAGTTGTCTCCCGGGGAAAAGAAAAAAAGAAAAAAGAAAAGAGAAAAAAGAAATGGGAGAGGAGAAAAGTGGGGCACAAAGGAACAAATGCCATTTTCAATTGGAGAGGTTTTTGCGTAGCTCCTTCAGATTCTTTGTTGTCGATATACCTCTTAGGTACGTAATAGGTGCCTGAGCCAGGAAAAAAGTACAATATACAAACAAGATCAGACCATAGCATGATATCTCACTGCTCTGAAAGTCCTTGATGAATTCCTTCTCAGCATCTTCCTTTGTGGCTTTCTTTGTTCCTATAAAAATCATCCTTCCCTTCAGTCTCTTTGTACCAGGAGACAGAGATCTTACCGGGGAGCTGTTGAAAGTCACAGGTTTTCCCTCCACGGCCAGTGTGAGTGGAGACTTAAATATCCTTGCCTCATATTATCAGCCAAGAAGCAAATTTGTTACCTGATGTGCAACGAGCCAATTCCCACACACGCAAGAGAGAGATTTCTTTTTATTTGGGCCCGGGTGCTGGAAAGATGAATGCTTCAAGAAATCAAGGACAATAACGAAAATGTCTTCACTGTGTTTGTGCATTAAATTCCCATATATTCCATCTACCTAATACAGAAGGAACAACTACTACCTACGTATTAATAAGGTTAAACAACTGCGATAATCCATCCCCTTCTGGACTCATTCCCAGCCAGCTGTTCTTGCATGGGGTTGTTCATGGGTCTTACATGACCTTCCGTGATTGTTGGGAGAATGCTCCACTTCATCCTTCTATCCCTATATGGTCACGTTAGAACAAGCTGAACAGTTCTCCTCTGGCCAATACTCCAAGAGGAACAATTTTATTTGATTAATCTGATAACGTAAGACATTCTGCTCGATCAAAGTATTTTGCATTTCTGTTGATTAAACACAGACAATATCCCCTTCTTTCTAAACAAAGACCTGTTTCTCCATATCATGTGTAGAACAAGCAAAGGCAATCACAGAGCCTTTATTTCAGAAATAGGCACTATAGGAAAAGATATCCAGTAGGAACTAACTCACCCCTCCTGGTAACAGTGTGGAGAAAGGGACGGTCTGAGGAATGTGACCCTGCACCGTTCATACCGTCGTGCCACCAGAGAGAAGGGCGGGGGCAAAGGGGGACCCGCGCAGACTCAGACCGCACAGGAACTATCGCGGAGACGGAAGGGGTGGCTCCAGACCACACCCGCCCCGCTCCAGGCACCCACACACTCACATAGCCCAACCATTGGTTCATGCTGTGACCATGGAATCACGGAGTTACCTAGATCTATCTGTGTCCATGACAGGAGGACAGCAGGCCCACAGGCCTGGAAAAGAAGGAAAGAGAGAAAAAAAAGCGTCAACAGTTCACAGGCCGGTCTGCTCTGGTCCCATGATCAGAGGAGGAGTTATTAAGTAGCACTGAGGAGGAATGTTGATTTACTAAATATGATATCAGAATGCAAGATAACACAATAGAACGCAATTCAATTGGAATCAAGGCCACCAAAATCAAATAAAATGAGAGAGAGCATGTCCAAATCGAAGGACCTACTCTAAAGCTGCAGGCAAAAAGCAGCAAGGCACCATGTGCTTCTCAACGGTGAACAAAGAGACAGAGGCTCCTGAGCTGCCAGGAGCTCCACCTCTCTTCCTCTGGGCACAAAGTCCTCGGGGGAAAGCAGGCCCTCCGCCCCTCCCCCTCCAAGAACCAAGCACCCAGAAAGAGTGGTCCATGGAGCTGGAACAATAACTCTTCAACTCCCAGTGCTTTACATGATGTTATGATGTGGAATACCGACAACTAAGAAGTCATAAAACCAGAACACTTCCCTCTGAGAGAGTTTAGAAATATCCACCAGGTTTCAGTATGTGTACTGAATTCAGTATGGAGGGATGAAAATGTTGGAGGACAGTGAAGAGGATGAGGAAGATGGGGGAAAATACACATTTCTATCGTACACAGAGCACGTCCTTGACTACGAGGGATGAGCATGTTGGGAAGAGTAGTTTGGAAACAGTCTCTGTCCTCTGCCACTGTCTACTCCATGTCTCAATGCGTTCTGTAGGCAAAGAAGAAATTCCGCTTTCTAGATCATATGCCTGACTTGATATTCAAACTGTTGAAATGTTCTTATGGGCTCTCCCTTCTGATATGGTATTTTATTCATCGGGATATTGAAACTGTAGTTAATACTGGTGTGGCAATACTTTGGCAAATAGAAAAGACCCTAAATACGGAAGGAGTTATGATTGCCCCTGAAAAGGTACAACTCTCTGCGCCCCGGAAGTACTTAGGATGGACACTGACTAACACGATAGTAACCCCACAGAAACTGCAACTGAATACTAAAATAGAGACTCTACATGATGCCCAAAGGTTTCTGGGGGACTTAAAGTGGTTGAGCCCTGTGGTGGGCATCCCAAACGAACTCTTAGAGTCGTTGAGACCTTTGTTACGGGGCACTGACCCGGCCCAGCCTGTAACGGTGACAATGCAGCACAAACGTCTACTACAACAGATTATGGACTGCATTATACACGGCAGTGTTCGGAGACGTGACCCTGACCTCCCCATACAGGTTATGGTATGGTATGGACCCAAGTACCTTTTAGGAGCGTTGGCACAATCTAAAAAGAAAACGGGGGAGGTATGGGTACTAGAGTGGATCTGTCCCTCACTGCAGCGATCAAAAACACTTCTTCAAAAAACTGAGCTCCTGGCAGAAGTGATTAAGAAAGGGCGAGAACGTACCCTGCAAATCACAGGTATGGAGCCTGTGTGTGTACAGCTGCCAATGCAGAAGGACACTCTGACATGGTATGTGCAGCATAGTCCAGAGTTACAGGATGCTCTCTTACGAGCTGGAAGTACAGTTTCAATGGAAAAGATTCCCAACGTGCCGCTACATTGGATTGGTCAGAGGAGTTGGCTCCGGATACCAAAGCAGCACGAGACGCCCTTGCAGAACGCAATCACGGCTTACACGGACACAGGATGGAAGTCTAGAACAACAGCAGTGACCTGGCAGCAGGGTGGCTCCTGGAGACATCACCTCATTGCAGCCGATGATAAGGACTTATTGCAAACATTGGAGCTGGTGGCTGTTGTATGGGCCATGATGAACTTAATCGGCCCCCTTAATGTGGTCACCGACTCCCTTTATGTAGCTGGAGTATGCCACCGAATAGAGGAGGCCTACATAAAGGAAGTGCAGAATCGGCGGCTGTACGAGCTGTTCGTGCAGTTGCAGAGAGCAATCAGAATTAGGGAGCACTCATATGCAGTAATACATGTTCGAGGTCATAAATGGGAGATAGACTTGGGAGAGGGAAATGCGAGAGCTGATCGCTTGGTGTCACTGGCGCAGAGACCTTTAGTCTCCCAGCATGTCCTGGCCCGAGAGGCGCACTCTATGTTTCACCAGAATGCCAAGGGGCTAAGAAGGGAATATCAGATAACATATGAGGACGCTAAGGCAATTGTTAGATCGTGCCCAGTGTGCAGCCACCTTAATGGTGGTATGGGCCTCGGGCTAGGAGTTAACCCCAGGGGACTTAAAGCTAATGAAAATAGGCAGATGAATGTGACGCATGTGGGTGAGTTCGGGCAGCTGAAATATGTACACGTGTCTATAGGTACATATAGTCATTTTATGTGGGCCACCGCTCAACCTGGAGAAAAGGCTATGTATGTAGAAAGGCATCTCAGATGTTGCTTTGCAGTTATGGGTATATCACTACAAATAAAAACAGACAATGGCCCAGCCTACACTAGTCGTAGGCTTGGGGAGTTTCTGCAAACATGGGGAGTAAAACACAGTACGGGTATCCCAAACTCGCCCACAGGCCAGGCAATAGTAGAACAGGGAAATTGTGGATGGACGGCTGACCCAGTGAGGTCATGTTTTTCTCCCCCTGGGTCAGTGCAAGTAAAACAGCTGCTACGGATCACTGTCTCACACAGAACAATGATGGGAGTAGGCGAAAGGAATGCAGAGCTGTGATAGAGACCGCTGTGCCAGGTGCTGTAAGACAAGCTGCAAGCAACTGCAAATTATGAGAACTGCACCAACACTGCCCTCTGTTCTTCTGTCTCATTATACTGCATGAAAATGTGTCTTTCAGGAACGTAATGAAAATGTATCTGAATTCCTGGCAACTATTGATTATGTATTAGTTTGACCTATATCTATAGCACAATTTCTCCTGACGGTGTGCAAGTTAGGTGGAGTGATCCCCCTTGCACTATCAATAGACATCAATTGACACATGCCTGCTCTATATCCTCACCAGATATAGGGTCTGATTTCCGCAACTCAATTTTGCAACGAGAATAGATCCGCTCTGTTCGGCTGCGGGATCGGTTGAGAGAGGGGACACCTTTGGCGCGCCCCAAGATTTCTTGGAAGGTCTCCCTTCCTCACCCGATCACTGCAGGGACAGACAAGGACCATCCATTGGTGTATCAGGTATGTGTATAGAAAAGGGGGTGCCCGTAAGGCGTGAGGAGACGTCCTACGCAGGGTATGAAGGAGCGTGCCTGCTCGCCCCCCAAGGTACGTGAGCTCACAGGTTAGGTTGCCGGCTGGGGTAGGACTTGCAACTAATTGACTAATGTACTAGCGTTATTAAGATTCAAGCTAAAATATGTCGTCAGCATTGTGTATTATGTATAAACCACGTTTTTTGTTCTAAATGTCAGAGTGGGTGTGGTGTGAGTGAGACGCGTTCCTTTCAGGGAATGAGTGTCAGCCTGTTTATCTAGTACTGTGATCCGATTGCATGGAAGCATGTAAGGGAACGTGGACAAGCTTCTGTGAGATCTGTTCCCAAGTGTTTATAACTGAACAATATCACTATACGGTGTTAAGGGTTTGTGGAAACTTTGAGGGAATTAGGAATCAATAAGAATTTTGTAAACATCATGGGAGGCTCCCAGGAGAAAGTTGTGTTTCCACAGGATCTGGCCCATTATGGGTTCCCAGTAAATGGACTAAGCCAGCCCCAAACATTAGCAACCCATCTCAACTTGATGACAACAACAGCGACTCCGGCGAGCGATAGCCACATGGTGTGCAAGACATTGTATACAGTGCCGTGACTCCCGAGCTGCGACTGGAATTCCCTTAGCAGATCGCATAAAATATCTCATCAGAAAGGTCTCTTGGACACTGGGAACTGCCAGGAGCAATTGGCGGTTACGAGATTCAGAAGCGCACTAAATGTGGGGATCGGGTACAGTGATTGATCCAGAGTGGGGACTGTGGTATTTTATTCATCGGGATATTGAAACTGTAGTTAATACTGGTGTGCTGTGTAGTCTTTACTGTTAGTTTACTGACAAGGAATGCTTTGTAGAAGTGTGTAACATAAATCTAGTGTATTCTTATAGATAGTGATTGGTGTGCTGATAATCATGCTTTGTTTACTGTAATGCTAGCAAAAGATGATTCAAGATGCAATTCATACAACCTGGCTCGTACAAAAAGAAAACGGGGGAAATGTGGAGAGATTTATTGATGACTGGCTGACTGAGAAAAGCCATGCAGACACTGTGCATCTGGTTAAGCAACCTTGTTACGCGCAAGGTCAGGTATGAGAACTAGGAACAAAACAGGATGCCGATGGAGATAGCCGGCAACAGTGTTTTGAGAAGTCTGTAAGAGAGTGTTTGCTGTGAGATAACCACAGAGCACAAAGATAGGCGTAGTTGACACTGACTAGCGAGCCAATCCTGAGCTTCACTTTAGCAATATGTATGAGCCTATTATCCACACTATAACTGTACATGCAGCTGAAACAATAAACGAGATTTGCTGATCATCTACTATGGTCGTCGCATTTCTCCCGCTGATTTCCTACAAGGAAGGATGCTGAAACCCCGACTGAGTGCCAAGGCAGCAGTGCAGCTGTCCGAACCTCTGGCTGTGTAGAGTGCATGAGCCTTTCCCCGGCATCGTGGGGAAAGCAGCAGTGAGAACAGCTGTGCGAGGTGTGAGCAGGTAGACGACCTGCTCCGACTTGTGATGAGGCTACAGGATGAAATACGTGGGTTAAAAACTGTCATGGGGGACAAACAGGAAAACCACAGTTCACCCACGCACTGACACGTTATTCCAAAGGAAAGAACAGAAAACCCAAGGCAGTCTGTATCACATCAGGTCGAGGGGAAAAAGAATTGCAAGGCTGGAGGCAAGAACACAAAGGAAAAGAGCAGATGGAGACAAGTTTGTGCTTGAAGCCGAATACAAAAACCCTCCTTGCTTTCTCCAGCGACCCCCCCACCGTCCTCCCACCCTCCGCCGGGTGCCCCTCTACAGCAGCTATGGGGCCCATCGGTGGCTGATAACAATCCACTCAGTCTGGACAAACTAATGAAACCAAACCACAAAAAGCCCTTCCCCAAAATCAGGACTACGCCGTTGAAGAATAAGAGATGGATAGTAGTTGTAGTGATTCCTCCCTGCAGGGAACTGAACATCCAAAATGCTGAGCAGACCCCCTTCTTTGAGAAATCTGCTGCCTTCCTGGGGCTTGAGAAAGAGGTGCCGCCAGGAAACCACCTTGACTGGTACAGCCATCAGACCATAACTCGTTAATGCTTTTCCATAGACAGAGAGACAAAGCAGGGGTGGGCAGTGGTAGGACAAGGGGGAATGGTTTTAAACTGGGACAGGGGAGGTTTAGGTTGGATATTTGGAAGAAGTTCTTCACCCAGAGGGTGGTGACGCACTGGAACGGGTTGCTCAAGGAGGTTGTGGATGCCCCATCCCTGGAGGCATTCAAGGCCAGACTGGATGTGGCTCTGGGCAGCCTGGTCTGGTGGTTGGAGACCCTGCACGTAGCAGGGTGTCGAGACTCGATGATCATTGCGGTCCTTTTCAACCCAGGCCATTCTGTGATTCTATGAAGCAGCTACATTTGTATCAAAGGCTATCAAAAGGGAGTTCAGGGCCTTGGAACAACAGCTGAAGGAACTGTCTCCTGTCTTGGGTGAGGACATGGAAACAAATCAAAGGATCTTATCCTTACATACATGGCTTGGTCACTGGTGCCATCGTCAGAACTCTGGTTTTTATTTTGGCAACCAAATGGCCTATATGGCACCAGGTTTGTGGGCACCAGGTGAGGTTTGCCTTTTTCAGAGGGGGAGAAGGGTCCTTGGGGAAAAACTAGAGGGCTCATTGGGATGGTTTTAAACTGGACCTGAATTGGGATGGGGGGGATAGAGAGCCTTCCCGTGATAAGGTGTGGGATGGCACAGCTAGATGAGAGGGACAGGGTACTAGTAAGGGGCTTGAAGGACCTGTTGCCCTGAGTGGCGCTGGCAACACTGCAGCACATATGAAATCCTGTGGTGATGAGGCGGTGGCAGCTGGGGCAATAGGAGAAGGCAGAGGGGAAAATCAAGGGGAATACTTCAAGGAATTAAGGAGTTATCCTTTCAGGACTTGACAAGACCAGCTGCCCAAGTGCCTCCACACCAATGCACACAGCCTGGGAAACAAACAGGAGATGCTGGAATCTACAGGGGCTACTAGAAAACCACAATGTAGTTGCCATCACTGAAACCTGGTGGAATGATTCCTATGACTGGAGTGTGCCTGTTGACTGCTACGAGCTCTTCAGAAGGGACAGACGAGGAAGGAGGGGAGGTAGTGTTGCTATCTACATCATGAACGCAATAGAACCTGAAGACTTGTCTCTAAAGTATAGTCATGAGCAAGTCAAAAGCCTATGGGTGATGGTTAGAGACCTAGGCAGCAAGGGAAGCCTTGTGATCAGCGTCTACTACAGCGTCACCCAGTCAAGCAGAGCCTGTCAACCTCCAGCTCCAGGGGGCATTGCAATCGCAAGCACTCATCCTGCTGGAGGACTTCAACAAAGACGCAGTTCTTCCAATTATCTAAACATACTGCAGGGCTGCTTTCAGTGAACGCTAACAAGCTTAACAATAGCATTACAGTTGGTATCAAAAGTAGGATCAGAATTTGTTCAGAGGTGGAAAGGGGAAAAAAGCAGAGAACAAGCAGAAGACACAGAGAGGAAACCACTACTTAAGTGGACAGAGCTGGAGGTCAAAAGTGGAAAAATAGTTCTACTGGTACACAGTGGACTGTGTGTTCAGGGGTCAGGTCTCCACTTGTATGGAGAGAGGTTTGCGTTGTGCTGCTCCAGCCTTCGTGTCACAGTGTATCTTAGCGCAGAAATAAGTGCCTGAGTCATTGAGTAGGACGTGATCTATCGCCATTGATAAGGATTTCTCCTTAGTCCCACTGCTTTGGAAGCGGCTTTTGAATTCTTCCTCAAACTCTGCTTTGCTACCTTCCACTGAACGAACAATCAGCTGCAAAGTGGCGTTCTTCCCCACTGGCAGCTTGTACCAGAGCATGGTCCAGGCTCCACTCTCTTTGTCTGAACAGTTCAGAGTCAGAGAGTCTCCCAGTCGGACAATCATGTCTGGGGTTTGCTGAAGAGCCCAGCCTAGAAAAGGAAAGAAGAAAAGAAGCTGTGAGGAATGGAATGAGTTGAAAGAGACACAGAGACACATCCTTGAATTAATAGATGGGATGCCAGCATGTTGGACGCTGTCCTATTCTCTGGAAGGGACAGATAGGAGACAGAAAAAAACAATTTCAAGTGTACTACTAGTATTTTTTTCTTACATATATTTTTTTAAATACTAACTTCACCACCCTTGGTTGAAGTTTTAAAATGTGAGAAAAAAAAAAAAAAAAAATGTGTAGACCAGCAGAGCTTTTTGAGTAAGACTGAGGAAAATTTCACCTCATTCATTGCTCATCCTCCCCAGGGAGCCCTGGGGAATGGAGCATTACCAACAACTGAACACATTGTTGAAGCACCAGCAGAAGGCTTGTCAAGGGAGAACAAAATTTACATACCTACATGGGCCAGGAAGGCCGTAAGAAACCAGCAGGGAAACATGGGAAAAGTGTTATCTTCTTCAGCTGGTCTGCCTGTGGTGCCAGCACTGACCTCGGAGCTCTGTTGTGTGAGGAGGAAACACTGAGGAAGGAAGAAATGCATGATGTTGAATTGGGCAGGACTGTGTGAGACCGCCCTGAGAGCAGTTGGTTAGAAAGCAGATGGTTGGCTGGGAATTGTGTGAAATACAGACAGTAGTAGGTGGTACAAACCCTGCACAGCTGGCTTTACGTGTGTGTATGTGTATGTGCGCAGTCACAGGAACGTGTGGGGACGGGATGGGAGCCTGAGTTTGAGACAAGGCATAGGGATGCTTTGGGGTTTTCCTCTCTTCCTCTTGAAACAGCTGAGATCTTCACAAAAGAGGTATTATGCAAAAAAATTACAGAGAAATGGGGCTCTGTTGTTTTCTTCTGTGCCCCACATCTAAGTTCCTGAAATTTCAACGATCCTGACCACAGACATTACAGCGCTGGATCTTCTCTGGTTAGGCCCATGCAGTTCATGCCACGTTCGTGCTTTGTTCATCATTCGGCCTGCCCTGGGCTGTCAATGGCTTCTGTGTGAGACTCATCAGCTACTCTGCAGGAGTGTAGAAGAGCACCTCCCTCCTTCTACCTTCCCGCTGCCGACAGCAGGGTCACTGACTGCAGTCTGTCTCGTTCAGTAAGCACTTGGAGACTATTAAAGCGTACTGGTACTTGACACTGAGAGGAAGGGCATTTGCTTCACAGGGACTGCAAGCATGTGGGTGGAAGAAGTAAACAGTCAGTGGAGGTGGTGAGGGGGCATCCGTCTTGTATGAGAGGTGAGGACAGAGTCTGAGGAGACAGCAAGGGTGACTCAGAAAAACTGCGAGGGAAGAGAAAGGTACATCCTCCCTTGGTGCAGGCAGGAATGTGAGATTGGCCTCCGTGAGAATTTCTCTGCTTGCACTGCATCTCTTGTTTAAAAGAACGGCTTGCCGTTTTTTTTTTTTTTTTTTTTTTTTTTTCTGTTTTTAATTCTATTTTGTCTCCCGTTGCATTTAAGCATCACGAAGTACTTGACTTCTGTCAACAGTTTTTGAGGTTATCTTTTGGGAGTTGACATGATGAATTTGGCAGTTCCTTGGATAATGGTTGTTTGTCAAACACACTAGCATTTAACAAACTCCGCATCATAAGCATTAACACTCGTTCAGAGAATTTTGGGAGCTCTCACTGTTTGTGATCACTCTATTTGTGTTCACATACATTGTATCCACAAATATCAACTTCTACTGAGATTCTTTTGTGGCAAAAATCACTATCTGTAAAGTAAAAGCCACCGCATTTCTTAGATTGACACGATCCTTTAGATTAAATGGGTGAAATGCTTTCAAATAGAAATTGTGAGCATTCCACATTTAAACAAAGTATCTTAGGAGATGGAGGGCCACATAAAGTACTTTTCTCATATTCTGTTTTTGAAATTACTTCTGAATATTTTGTTTGAGAAAACACTCTATCATTCAGATAGAAAGAAGCACGTTGCTGAAGAAAATGCTTTTTTCTTTAAAAAAACTTAAGAAATGGATAGAAATGGCGTTTTTGTTTCAGTTTTTTTTTTTTTTTAATAGATGTAAAATATCTTTCAATACACTACATACAACATTCTGCTTCTGGATTCAGCCTGCTTTCTTAAAAATGGCACCAACAGCACAGAGAGATCTCAAGGGGTTACTATGAACAAGTGCTATGAGAAACCACCAATCTTCCGAAACGCAAGTATATCTTTATTTTGAAAGTTGTTCTTTGAAATAATTAAAGAGAGCTCTATATCGTATGAAAGGTTTATTATTAACTGTTACGTTATCTGTAATTACTATCAGTACCTTCTAATGTAGGATATCAGTACCTTCATTTGGATCTTCAAGGTTTCCACTGTTGTTTTTTTTTCCTGGAGAAAAGACCTCCAGACCACTCCTTTCCTCCAGACCACACCCGCCCCGCTCCAGGCACCCGCACACTCACGTAGCCCAACCATTGGTTCATGCTGTGACCATGGAATCACGGAGTTACCTAGATCTATGTGTGCTCATGAAAAGGGGACAGCAGGCCCACAGGCCTTGAAAAGAAGGAAAGAGAGAAAAAAAAGCGTCAACAGTTCACAGGCCGGTCTGCTCTGGTCTCGTGAACCGAGGAGGAGTTATTAAGTAGCACTGAGGAGGAATGTTGATTTACTAAATACGATATCAGAATGCAAGATAACACAATAGAACGCAATTCAATTGGAATCAAGGCCACCAAAATCAAATAAAATGAGAGAGAGCATGTCCAAATCGAAGGACCTACTCTAAAGCTGCAGGCAAAAAGCAGCAAGGCACCATATGCTTCTCAACGGTGAACAAAGAGACAGAGGCTCCTGAGCTGCCAGGAGCTCCACCTCTCTTCCTCTGGGCACAAAGTCCTCGGGGGAAAGCAGGCCCTCCGCCCCTCCCCCTCCAAGAACCAAGCACCCAGAAAGAGTGGTCCATGGAGCTGGAACAATAACTCTTCAACTCCCAGTGCTTTACATGATGTTGTGATGTGGAATACCGACAACTAAGAAGTCATAAAACCAGAACACTTCCCTCTGAGAGAGTTTAGAAATATCCACCAGGTTTCGGTATGTGTACTGTATTCAGAATGGAGAGATAGAAAATGTTGGAGGACAGTGAAGAGGATGAGGAAGATGGGGGAAAATACACATTTCTATCTGTACACAGAGCACGTCCTTGACTACGAGGGATGAGCATGTTGAGAAGAGTAGTTGGGAAACAGTCTCTGTCCTCTGCCACTATCTACTCCATGTCTCAATGCGTCCTGTAGGCAACGAAGAAATTCCGCTTTCTCGATTATATGCCAGACTTGATATTCAAACTGTTGAAATGTTCTTATGGGCTCTCCCTTCTGATATGGTTGGAACATCACTTATAGCCGTGATAGACCCTACCACAAAAAGGTAGCTTACAAAGCTGCTCCCTTTCTGTACGCGTACTGGGTCTGTCTGGAATGGAATTTGCCCCTATGGAAGCCCGTGTAGTTCTGTGCTTTGCACAGGTTGATATCACACCAGTGTTTTACCTACTGTTTGTCATCAGAAAGTCTGGGAAGAAAACTCTCTACCTCCAGTGTGCTATTAGAAAGCGACGTTATTTTAGTTTGCCATTATGTTCCGGACAAGTTGGCAAATCAAGCACATGCTCTCGGAGTTCAGGTTCCACGTTTAAACAGTTAAGACATACAGATGCAATATGTTTCCCAGTAACACCATATATATAAATTCTTTTCCAAGAACTCATTAATAAACGCTTATGTCTCTGCAAGCATGCGCAGTGAGGCTGTATGACCAGCTACTTCATCCCCTTTATTTCAGCTTCAGCTTCATCACAGTGACTTTCAGCTGACCTTCAGCTGTTTTCCCCCAATTTGGCGAATTTCTGTTGCTCGTTACGCCTTAAAGAACAACCTTTTATCTTGGTACACTACAACTCAAAACAATTAATATGAAATCCGAGCAAAAGTCCTTGCACTTGGTGGATACAAAGTGGCTTCCAGTACATACTATGTAGGTCAAAAGTAGACTGTTGTGGCTTTGGCGCTTCAGTGAAGCAAGGTTCATTCAAACAAGACTGAATCACGTACCAAGCAAACTGGAAAATTCTAGTACTAGCACACTTCAATTCTTTTTGCTAAACTAACACACTTAAATTAACATGTATTGATCCCTATTGCTAAACCAGCCTACATCATGCTAAGCAGTGCCTGCACAGCATCCAGGTGGCCTCTCAAGCTGGCCCCCAGCCCCTAACAAAGGCCAGTCTGCTGGCAGCGGGTGAGAAAGTGGTGGGGAGGGGGCTTAGCCAGGACAGCTGACCTAAACTGACCAAAGGGATATTCCGTGCTGTATGGCATTATTATTATTATTTGTTTTTTAGCACAGACTTTGTGTGAGTCAGCTGCATAGCGGAAATTGGCACCAATGGAGCCTTCACAGAAAGGTAAACATGGCGGAAACAGCCGTCGCGAAGGGACGTCCCCGACGTTCGGCAGCACTGACGCGCTGCGGCGGAGCGGGGGCGACAGCGGCCGAAGCCCCTGCGTGTACAAAACCTGCCGCTAGGGGGCGGCGCGAACGGGACGGGCAAACGGCGCGGCGGGTCAGAAGGGCGCGGCGCGGCAGTTGGCGCGGGCGGCTCGAGCACGGAGGGAGAGATTGTCACCGTCCGCGGGCACAGACTTAGTCATGGTATCCACGCGAAGGAGAGCAAGGATGTCTGCCCCCTGCCAGGAAGGATGCTGAAACCCCGACTGAGTGCAGAGGCAGCCGTGCAGCTGTCCGAACCTCTGGCTGTGTAGAGTGCATGAGCCTTTCCCCGGCATCGTGGGGAAAGCAGCAGTCAGAATAGCTGTGTGAGGTGTGAGCAGGTAGACGACCTGCTCCGACTTGTGATGAGGCTACAGGATGAAATACGTGCGTTAAAAACTGTCATGGGGGACAAACAGGAAAACCACAGTTCACCCACGCACTGGCACGTTATTCCAAAGGAAAGAACAGAAAACCCAAGGCAGTCTGTATCACATCAGGTCGAGGGGAAAAAAATTTGCAAGGCTGGAGGCAAGAACACAAAGGAAAAGAGCAGATGGAGACAAGTTTGTGCTTGAAGCCGAATACAAAAACCCTCCTTGCTTTCTCCAGCGACCCCCCCACCGTCCTCCCACCCTCCGCCGGGTGCCCCTCTCCAGCAGCTATGGGGCCCATCTGTGACTGATAACAATCCACTCAGTCTGGACAAACTAATGAAACCAAACCACAAAAAGCCCTTCCCCAAAATCGAGACTACGCCGTTGAAGAATAAGAGATGGATAGTAGTTGTAAATGATTCTTCCCTGCAGGGAACTGAACATCCAAAATGCTGAGCAGACCCCCTTCTTTGAGAAATCTGCTGCCTTCCTGGGGCTTGAGAAAGAGGTGCCCGCCAGGAAACCACCTTGACTGGTACAGCCATCAGACCGTAACTCCTTAATGCTTTTCCATAGACGGAGAGACAAAGCAGGGGTGGGCAGTAGTAGGACAAGGGGGAATGGTTTTAAACTGGGGACAGGGGAGGTTTAGGTTGGATGTTAGGAAGAAGTTCTTCACCCAGAGGGTGATGACGCACTGGAACGGGTTGCCCAAGGAGGCTGTGGATGCCCCATCCCTGGAGGCATTCAAGGCCAGGCTGGATGAGGCTCTGGGCAGCCTGATCTGGTGGTTGGCAACCCTGCACGTAGCAGGGGGGTTGAGACTCGATGATCTTTGCGGTCCTTTTCAACCCAGGCCATTCTGTGATTCTATGAAGCAGCTACATTTGTATCAAAGGCTATCAAAAGGGAGTTCAGGGCCTTGGAAAAACAGCTGAAGGAACTGTCTCCTGTCTTGGGTGAGGACATGAAAACAAATCAAAGGATCTTATCCTTACATACATGGCTTGGTCACTGGTGCCATCGTCAGAACTCTGGTTTTTATTTTGGCAACCAAATGGCCTATATGGCACCAGGTTTGTGGGCACCAGGTGAGGTTTGCCTTTTTCAGAGGGGGAGAAGGGTCCTTGGGGCAAAACTAGAGGGCTCATTGGGATGGTTTTAAACTGGACCTGAATTGGGATGGGGGGGATAGAGAGCCTTCCCGTGATAAGGTGTGGGATGGCATAGCTAGATGAGAGGGACAGGGTACAAGCAAGGGGCTTGAAGGACCTGTTGCCCTGAGTGGTGCTGGCAACACTGCAGCACATATGAAATCCTGTGGTGATGAGGCGGGTGCAGCTGGGGCAATAGGAGAAGGCAGAGGGGAAAATCAAGGGGAATACTTCAAGGAATTAAGGAGTTATCCTTTTCAGGACTTGACAAGACCAGCTGCCCAGCTGAAGTGCCACCACACCAATGCACACAGCCTGGGAAACAAACAGGAGATGCTGGAATCTACTGGGCTACTAGAAAACCACAATGTAGTTGCCATCACTGAAACCTGGTGGAATGGTTCCTATGACTGGAGTGTGCCTGTTGACTGCTACGAGCTCTTCAGAAGGGACAGACGAGGAAGGAGGGGAGGTAGTGTTGCTATCTACATCATGAACGCAATAGAACCTGAAGACTTGTCTCTAAAGTATAGTCATGAGCAAGTCAAAAGCCTATGGGTGATGGTTAGAGACCTAGGCAGCAAGGGAAGCCTTGTGATCAGCGTCTACTACACGTCACCCAGTCAAGCAGAGCCTGTCAACCTCCAGCTCCAGGGGGGCATCGCAATCGCAAGCACTCATCCTGCTGGAGGACTTCAACAAAGACGCAGTTCTTCCCATTATCTAAACAAACTGCAGGGCTGCTTTTCAGTGAGCGCTAACAAGCTTAACAATAGCATTACAGTTGGTATCAAAAGTAGGATCAG